>NC_092725.1:34379281-34681248 GCF_047496885.1 Scyliorhinus torazame
TGGATAGCAGATTCTGTGGACCCGAACTAGACTCCCGGAAGGTTCGTTGCGTCCCGGGTGCGAGGGCAAAGGATGTCTCGGATCGAGTCTACAGGATTCATAAGGGCGAGGGGGAGCAACCGGAAGTCGTGGTGCACATAGGCACCAACGACAGAGCTAAGAAAAGGGATGAGGATCTAAAAAGTGATTTTAGGGAGTTAGGTTGGAAGCTAAAGAGCAGGACAAGCAGAGTAGCGATCTCAGGATTGCTACCGGTACCACGTGCAAGTGAGGCAAGGAACAGAGAGGGAGTGCAACTGAACACGTGGCTACAGGGCTGGTGCAGGAGTGAAAGCTTCAGATATGTGGATCATTTGGATATCTTCTCTGGAAGGTGGGACCTGCGAAGAACGGATTGCACATCAACTGGAGGAGCACCAATATCCAGGGTGGGTGGTTTGCTCTTCGGTGGGGTTTAAACTAGTTTGCCAGGGGGATGGGGACTAGAGTTATGGATCAGAGGATAGGGTACCTGTTGAACAGGCAAAAATAGAATGCAGCGAACCTGAGAGGAAGGATAGACTGCTGATAGGGAAAAGTTGCTCTCAGTGGAATGAGTAAAAGTGTGTCTGTTTCAAAGCAAGGAGTGTCAGGAATAAGGGAGTTGAACTTAGAGCATGAATCAGTATTTGGAACTGCGACGTTTTGGCCATTACGGAGACATGGATTTCAGAGGGGCAGGAATTGTTCTTAGATGTTCCGCGGTTTAGATGTCTTCAGAAGAATAGGGAGGGAAGTAAAAGAGGAGGTGGAGTGGCACTGTTAATTAGGGAGTGCACGACAACTGTAGAAAGCGAGGTAGTTGAGGAGGGTTTGTCTATTGAGTCAGTATGGATGGAAGTCAGAAACAAGAAAGGAGCAGTCACTTATTTGGGAGTTTTCTAAAGCCCCCAATAGCAGCAGAGAGATAGAGAAACAGATTGGGCGGCAGATCTTGGAAAAGTGCAGAAGTAACAGAGTTGTTGTCATTGGTGGCTTCAATTTCCCTAATATTGACTGTAACCTCCTTAGTGCAAATAGTTTGGATGGAGCAGGTTTTGTCAGGCGTGTACAAGAAGGATTCCTGACACAATATGTAGATAGGCTGACTAAGGGGGAGGCCATATTGGACTGGGTGATTGGCAACAAACACGGCGATATGTCAGATGTATCGTTGAGAGAGCATTTCGGTGACAGTGACCACAACTCCTTGACATTTACCACCGTCATTGAGAGTGATAGGAACAGATAGTCGAGGAAGTTATTTAATTGGGGATATTATACTGGCATCAGAAAGGAGCTGACGAGCATAAAGTGGGACGACTTATTCTTGGGGAGATGCACAACAGTAATGTGGGTGTGTTTTAAGAAGCACGTGCTGCGAGTGCTGGGTAGTTTTGTTTCACTGAGACGAGGAAGGAATGGTAAGGTGAAGGAGCCTTGGGTGGCAAGAGAAGTGGAGCTTCTAGTCAAGAGGAAGAAGGAAGCTTACGAAAGGTTGAGGAAGCAAGAACCTGACTCGGCTCTGGAGGGTTACAAGGTAGCCAGGAAGGAACTCAAAAATGGACTGAGGAGAGCTAGAAGGGGAGGCCTTAAATGAATATTTTGCTTCTGTATTCACAAGAGAGAGGGACCTTGCTTCTCCTGAGAACAGTGTGCATTTGGTTAATAGCCTCGAACAGGTTGATATTAAGAAGGAGGATGTGCTGGAAATTTTGAAAAGCATCAGGATAGATAAGTCCCATGGGGGTGACGGGATATACCAAGGTTACTAAGGGAAGCGAGGGAGGAGATTGCTGCGCCCTTGGCGATGATCTTTCCGTCCTCACTCTCCACTGGAGTAGGACCGATTGACTGGAGGGAGGCGAATGTTGTTCCCCTGTTCAAGAAAGGGAATAGGGAAATCCCTGGGAACTACATACCCATCAATCTTACGTCTGGGGTAAGCAAAATATTGGAAAGGATTCATGATTATTCAGAAAAACATAGTTTGATTAAAGATAGTCAGCATGGCTTTGTGAGGGACAGGTCATGTCTCGCAAGCCTGTTTGAATGATTTGAGAATGTGATGAGACACATTGATGAAGGTCGGGCAGTGGATGTGGTGTATATGGATTTCAGTAACGCATTTGATAAGGTTCCCCATGGTAGGCTCTTTCGAAACTTTGGGAGCATGGAATACAAAGGAATTTGGCTGTATGCATACAGAATTGGCTGGCCAAAAGAAGATAGCGAGTTGTACTGGATGGAAAGCATTCCGCCTGGAGGTCGGTGACCAGTGGTGTCCCGCAAGGATCTCTTATGGGACCTCTATCCTTTGTCGTTTTTATAAATGACTTCGATGAGGAAGTGGAAGGGTGGGTTAGTAGGTTTGCAGATGACACGAAGGTTGGGGGAGTTATAGATAGTGTTGAGGGTTGTTGCAGTTTGCAACAGGAAATTGACAGGATGCAGAGCTGGGCTGAGAAGTGGCAGATGGAGTTCAACCTGCATAAATGTGAAATGATTCACTTTGGAAGGTAGAATTTGACTGCTGAATACAGGGTTAAAGGCAAGATTCTTGGAAGTTTGGAGGGACAGGGGGGTCTTGGGGTCCACGTACATAGATCCCTCAAAGTTGCCACCGAGGGTGATAGGATTGTTACGAAGGCATATGGTGTGTTGGCTTTCATTAACAGGGGGATTGAGTTTAAGAGCCGCGAGGTTTTTCTGCAGCTTCATAAAACCCCAGTTAGACCACCCTTGGAACATTGCGTCCAGTTCTGGTCGCCTCATTGTAGGAAGATGTGGATGATTTGGAGAGGGTACAGAGGAGATTTGCCAGGATGCTGCCTGGACTGGTGGGCATGTGTTATGCTTGAGGGTGCCAGGACCTTTCTCACTGAAGCGAAGAAAGCAGAGAGGTGACTCGATGGAGGTGTACAAGAAGATGAGAGGCATGGATAGAGTGGGTAGCCAGAGATGTTTTCCCAGTGTGGAAATGGATTTCACGAAGGGACATAATTTTAAGTTGATTGGAGGGGAGATATCAGAAGTAGGTTCTTTACACAGAGAGTTGTGGTGTGTGGAATGCACTGCCAGCAGATGCGGTGGAGTCAGAGTCATTCGAGACATTTAAGCGACTCTTAGTCAGGCACATGGAAAGCTGTAAATTGATGGGTTGTGGTTAGGTTGATACATTGTCGGCTCAACATAGTTGGCTGAATGGCCTGTACTGTGCTGTACTGTTCTGTGTTCTATGTTCTGAGATTTATGTATAGGCCCGTTAGCAATAGTTTGGATGTGGTGCATAAAATAAATAAGGGATAGAAAAGGCATGCAAAAAAGGCAATATTGTAATAATCATGGGGGACTTCAATATGCAGATGATTGGAGAAAGCACTTTGGTAGTGGATCCCAAGAAAAGGAATTTGTGGACTGTCTAACAGATGTTTTTTTGGAGCAGCTTGTGACAGAGCCGACGAGGAAACAGGCAATTCTGGATTTGGTGATGTGTAAGGAGGCAGACCTGATTAGGGAACTTAAAGTGAAACCACAATATGATAGAATAATGACCACAGTATGATTGAATTTACCCTGCAGTTTGGAAGGGAGAAGCTGCAAACAGATATCACGGGACTACAATAAAACAAGGGTAACTACAAAGAATTGAGGGAGGTCCTGGCCAGAGTTGATTGGAAAAGGAGCCTAGCAGGGAAGACTTGGGAGTTATTAGGGAGGCTCAATAGCAATTCACCCCAAGAAGGAGGAAACAAGGGGAGGACAAGGCTTCCATGGCTGACGTGGTATGTCAAGGACAGCATAAAAGCTAAAGAAAAAGAATACAATGTGGCGAGGATGAGTGGGAAGCCAGAGGATTGGGAATCTTTTTAAAGCGAAGAGAGGACAACTAAAAGTCCAATGCGGTGTGGAGAAGATGAAGTATGAGTGCAAGCTAGCAAATAGTATAAAGGAAGACAGGAAAATATTTTTTTCAAAAATAAAAGGTAAGAGACAAAAATAGGCATTGGACCACAGGAAAATGTGGCTGGAGAAGAATAATAGGAAACAAAGAATTGGCAGACGAACTGAATAGTTAATTTGCATCAGCCTTCACGGTGGAAGACACCAGTGGGATGTCAGAGCTACATGAGAACCAGGGTGCAGTGGTGAGTGCAGTGACCATTACTAAGGAGAAGCTTCTGGGGAAACTGAAAGGTCTGAATGTGGATAAGTCACCTGTACCGGATGGAATACCCCCCCCCCCCTAGCGTCCTAAATAGCTGAGGAAATTGTGGCGGCATTGGTGATGATCTTTCAGGAATCACAGGAGGCAGGAAGGGTCGTCGAGAAATGGAAAGTGGCTAATGTCACACGACTGATTAAGAAAGGAGGGAGGCAGAAGACGGGGAATTATAGGCCGGGTAGCCTGACTTCGATCATTGGTAAGATTTTAGTGTCTGTTACTAAATTTGAGATCGCAAAGTACTTGGAACTGCATGGTAAAATAGGATAGAGTCAGCACGGCTTTGTCAAAGAGAGGTCATGTCGGACAAATCTGTTAGAGTTCTTTGAGGAAGTAGCAAGGGAGTTAGATAAAGGAGAACTAGTGGACGTGATTTATTTAGATTTCCAGAAGGCCTTTGACAATGTGCCGCATAGGAGACTGTTAAATAAAGTTAAAAGCCCATGATGTTAAGGGTAAGAGCCTGGCGTGGATCGAGGATTGGCTGAATAGCAGAAGGCGGAGAATGGGGATGAAGGGGTAGTTTTCAGGACGGCAGCCTTTGACTAGTGGTGTGCCTCAGGGGCCTGTGCTGGGACCACAACTTTTCAGGAGGAACTGAAGACACTGTTGCTAAGTTTGCAGATGAGACAAAGGTCTTCAGAGGGACAAGTAGTATTGAGGAAGCAAGGGGGTAGCAGAAGGCTTTGGACAAGCTAGGAGAGTGGCCAATGAAGTGGCAAATGAAATACAATGTGGAAAAGTGGGAGTTTATGCACTTTAGAAGGAGGAATTTAAGCATAGCCTATTTTCTAAGTGAGGAAATGCTTAGGAAATCAGATATACAAAGGGACTTGGGAGTCCTTGTTCACGATTCTCTTAATGTTAATGTGCAGTTTCAGTCGGCAGTTAAGAAGGCAAATGCAATGTTATCATTTATGTCAAGAGAACAAGAATACAAGACCAGGTATGTACTTCTGACGCTGTTTCAGATTCTGGTCAGACACCATTTGGAGTATTGTGAGCAGTTTTGGACCCCGTATCTAAGGAAGGATGTGCTGGCCTTGGAAAGTGTCCTTTAAAATAGAGATGAGGAGTAATTTCTTCAGCCAGAGGGTGGTGAATCTGTGGAACTCTTTGCCGCAGAAGGCTGTGGAGGCCAAATTACTGAGTGTCTTTAAGACAGAGAAAAATAGGTTCCTGATTGATATGGGGACCAGGGGTTATGGGGAGAAGGCAGGAGAATGGGGATGAGAAAGTAGCAGCCATGATTGAATGGCGGAGCAGACTCGATGGGCCGAGTGACCTAATTCTGCTCCTATGTCTTGTGTTAAGATCGTAAGAGCGTTTGGTCAGGTTGGGGTTGTTTTCTCAGCAAAGAAGGCTGAGGAAACATGTGTTTAAATTGTACAAAATAGAATGGTCATTAATCGGGGAGACAGCAAGAAACGTTGCCCTTTACTAGAGAGGGTATTTATTTAAGGTAAGAGGCATTACATTCAGAGGGAATATGAGTGAACACTTTTTCACCCAGACGGCGATTGTAATCTGGGACGTTGGTAGAAACGAGAATACTCACAACAGTTAAGAAGCATTTATGTGAACACTTAAATCGTCATATCATACGAGGCTGTCTGCCAAGTGTTGCAAAAGATATTAGAGTAGCCAGATGTTTGTGGTCCGGGCGAACACAATCTCCTGACAGACCCCTTTCCCTGCTATAAAGTGTTATGTATCTTTTAATAGCGAAGTCTCTTAAGAATTAACATGCCGTCTATAATGGCACTCAGCGGAGATCAATGCTATTCACAGTGCATCAATGGCTTCGATGAGGAACCAAAAAGTAATATTTCCAATGTTCACAGAATCACAGAATAAGAAGTGTGGAAGAGGCCATTTGGCCCATCGAGTCTGCACCAACGCATGAAAGACATCTGAACATTGTACCTCATGCCATTTCCCAGCATTTGGGCCTCAGTCGTGAATGTTGCGATGTGCCATGTGCTCACCCAGATACATTTTTAATGAAGTGAGTCAACCTGCCTCTACCACCCTCCCAGGTAGTGCATTCCAGATCGTCACAACGATCTGGGTAAAAAACATTTTCCCCTAATCCCCCGAGCCTCCTGCATCTAGGGCTGCCCATGGCACATTGGTTAGCCCGCTGCCTCGTGATACCAAGGACCTGGGTTCGATCCTGCCCCACGTGGAGTTTGCATATTCCCCCCATGTTTGCGTGGGTCTTGCCCTGACAACCCAAAGCTGTGCAGGAACGTGAATTGCTAAGTTGCTCCTTAATTGGAAAAAAATAATTGGGAACTCTAAATTCATATAAAAATACCTCGTGCCTCTCATCTTGAACTTGTGCCCACTCGTAACTAATCCTTCAACTAATCTAAACAGCTGTTCCCTGTCCAACCTGTGCATGCACCTCGATCAGGTCGCCCCTAAGTCTTCTCTGCTCCAGCGAACACAACCCAAGTTTGCTGACGACACGAATCTTCATGACAATGTGAGTGGTGAGCAGGATGTTAAGAGGTGATTTAGGGTGATTGGGAAATACGTGACAGATGCAATATTACATGTTTAAACGTAAGGTTGTCAACTTCAGACGGTTATGATTCAATCGGTGATAGATTGGGAACTGTTGATCTGCAAAGGGCATCATAGTGCGCCAATCCCTGAAAGTATAAAAGCAGTTACAGCAATTCGTTAGGAAAGCAAGGCACATAGTATGCTAGCATTCATTGCAAGAGGACTTGAGCACAGTAGCTAAGGCATCTTACGGCCGCTGTATAGAGCCGTGGTGAGACCAGACTTGGAGCACTGTGTGCCGTGTTCGTCGTCTTATGTAAGAACGGGTACATTTGCCATCGAGGGGGTGCAGCGGAGGGACACCATACTGATTTATAGGATGATAGGACTGTCGTAGTAGGAAGAAATGAGTTAACTGTGTCTATGTTTACGATAATGTAGTTGGATTAGAGGGAATATCATAGAAATGTAAACTACCGAAACTGTCGATCTAGTTTGAAAGATCGAATTCAGGGACAATTGTTCCATCTGGACATGGGCGGGGGAAGGAGGAGTGAGTCTACAACAAGGGGTAACAGTTTGAGTCTAAGTGGGAGGCCATTTAGGACTGATATAAAGAGACATTTATTTTCTGAGGAGGTGATGAACCTTTCCAATTTTCGAACAACAGAAGTTAGTGACAGCTCCGTCACTAACCTTTTTCAGAAAGGAAATTGATACACTTATGAATCCTGAATATCTGCACTGAATGCTGGCCCACGACGCTGTGATAGCATCAGCCATCGTCATGTTAAATAGTATGACAGGATTGAAGGACCGAATGGCCTATTCCTGCTCCTATTTTATATGTTTCTATCATGAGGGTCGATGCAATTAGATGGTTTGTTCATTAGTGCAATGGTATTTCGATTTGTTCCTTTTTATTGCCTTTGTCCTCTTTCTTTTATTTTTGCCTTTACGTTTTGCATCCATGTACGATTTATTTATTTAGTTTTACTCACTTTTATTCGTTCATGGGATTTGGGCGTCGCTGCAGGCAGCATTTATTGCCCATTCCTGAGGACATTGAAGAGCTAACCGCATTGTCGTGGATAAAGCGTCACGTGTTGGCCGGACCAGGTAAGAACTACAGAGGTCCTTCCCGAAAGGAACTAAACTAGGTGGGAGCTTGCGACAGTCGTCAATGGTTTAATGGTCAGCTTTAGGCTATAATGAACACATGTATTTGAGGCAGCCTGTTTCCTGAATTGAAACAGAATGAAGCAGTGCCCTCTACCTTTAATTCAAAAAGATTCCAGAGGACTGGGCTGCTTTAGATAGGAAAATGACCAATGTCAGTGATGGCTTGGTTTGATTGATTTGGCTACTAGGAAATAGATGGGCCCAAAAGGCAATGCTCTACTGAGTAACAGGTGGCGATTGAATATTTTCAGACTGAAATCTTATTACAGTCATGAGCATCCATTTGGTTTCACTTTTGACTCTGCAGCCTGGATGGAGGGATCGAACGAATTCTCTGCAAAGATATCTAAACATTTTACTTCACAAGGCTTGATTGAGGGTCACGCTCTTGAGACCGCAGATGCCAGCTACAAGGCCGAAGGTGAATCTCTTGCTGAAGGCCCGGTTTGATAAGGAAAAAAGAGCCACTCCAGAAAGCCTGCTACCTGTACGTACATCACTTCCTAATCTGTGGGGATTCTGAACGAATGGCTGAAATTAATACCATTACCAGTTGTAAACCAGAGACTTTCATTAACCAGCGTGTTGTGCGGAAAGCATGGTGAAGTACAACAATTTGAACCAACAACTCTTGGATGGGATTCTCCATCTGCTGATGCCAGAATCGAGAAACGTGATTGGGTGGAGAATTGATTTCACACCAAATCACAATCTCCGCTGCCTCTACGCCGGCGTCAATGCGTTCCAGAATGCACGGACAGTGGACACCATTTGCACATCATTCACGGGCCTCTGCGATTCTCCGCTTCCAGTCAACAACATTTCCGTCAGCGTGGTTGACATGTGCTTTTAAATATCATGAAACTGGAACGTGGCTGATGAAAGAGATAAAGGACGAAGGGCATGGAGGGGCACGACGGAGGACGGCTGGGCCGGAGGAATGGTCGGGTTGTGGGGCGGGGGGGGGGGGGGGGGAGACTTGCCTGATCACTGTCTGCACTGCCAAATGACGGCATCAATAAAATCGTTGGTCCTCGTTGGCAACGGGTTTAGCACCATGCATACATGGTGGCCTTTCGTGGCCTGCATACAATGGGTTTTCGAATTCAACCAGCAATGGTAACCTTCCTGTGCATCGAGGATGCCCTGCGGCTCGATGAGCTGGAGCTGCTCGAGGAGGAAGACGTTGGAGCAGTGTGGGAGCCTGCAGCAGCGGATCATGGCAAGAGAACTGGAGGCAGCCATGCAGGATGGAATCCAGCCAGCCAACAAGCCTAGGCGTAGGAGGTGCAAAGGAGGCGCCGCAAGAGGCCTCATGTGTACTGGCAGCACGTGTCATTCGAGGAGGTGCAGGACCGGGCATGCCTTCGAAGACTACAACTCAGACGGGTGGCAGTGCGATATATCGACAAGATCATGGCGCCCCTGTCGCCCTGGCGGACTGGGGGAGGGCACCCACTGCCGGGAGCTGTCAATGTTACGGATGGACTGAGCTTTTACGCCATGCCATCCATCCAGTCGCTGAGTGGGCGCAAGTCAGGGATCTCACAATATGCCCGGTCAGCACAATTCATCCATTTCAAAATGGGCGAAAGACGCGAGGATGCCCGCTGTACACAAACTGATAGGGGTTCCACTGGATAAACTTGCCGCTCCTATGTGACCAACAAGTACACATCATGCACATCTCTGTCCAATAGTCGTGCAGTGTGCACGGCGCCTTCATCCTTGCACAGGCGATGATTGCTGAAATCGTCAAGATTTCACCTCAGCTGGGGGCTTGGCTCTTGGGTGACGGACGTTATCCAGTTCCCTCGTGTCCAATGACGCTGATCGGGAGGCCACAGACCGATGCAGAGACCCGCTATAACAAACTCCATGCGACAGCCTAGGGCGTGATTGAACCGTGCTTCCACATCCTAAAGATGCGGGTCAGTTGTCAAGCCGCGCTGGTGGGACCGGCGGCATGACACTGCATCCTGCCAACATCGCATAGCAGTCTGCAACTTGACCGAGGAGGAGCACGAATCTCAGGTCTCCACCGGCGGGACGGGTGTGGGGGAAGGCGGTGAAAGGCTGCACATGGGTTCAAGGAATGCACAGGAGGCCTCACGACTGAACACTCTGGCCGCTTCCAGGTTCAATGACTAGGGAGTGGACTGGAGAGGGGCACGGACACCACTACCCATACACACACTCGCTCACATCTTCCGTGCCAGCCACCCCACCTCCCTGCCTGTAACCCCTTTAGTGTTGCATACCTGCCGTATTGTGGGTTGCGGGCCCGGAGTTTGTAGTAACAGGTAGTAACAGTAGTATGGTCCATGGGGTGGAAGGTGATGACAATCTGCTCTGCGACGAGTTTCAGTGCCCCGCACGTTTGACAATGTGTGTATCTTGCCTTAGGTAAGACTTCCACCGTCCACGTGGATGGTACCTGCATGCAACCTGGCTAATCCAGCACACGATGCAGTCTGATACATAGGGTGGCAGTGGTTGTAATTCTCAATGGGAGATAGTTGAGAGGCGAGACCAGCCCATCCCTAGGCCACCCACAACATCTTCCCATTCCCCTCACCCTGCACCCACACTCTGGCCGAGACCAGCCCACCCCTGACTCCCATCCTACAAAGCAATGAGGCAGAAGATGCGCAATGGCTACTACATGGGATGGGGATGAAAGTGCAGTCACACCCTCAGGGTCACTCGCTGCCTGGCGCTGCCAGTCCTGGAGGTCATCTCTGGTGTCGATCGGGTTCTGCTTGCTAGCATGCTGGATCACAGGAAGTGCACCATATCCTTTGGACTGTTCCACATCATATGCTCTGACTGTGCCACCATCTACTGGGTCTGTGTCACTTCAGCCAGTGATTGCGCCATCACCTTCTGGGACTCAGCCAATTCCCTCTGTGTCAGCTCCACGTCGGCCGGCTCCTGATGTTCTCATCCATGGCCCGCTGTGATTGGGCCACCCTGGGAAGCGCGGCTGCAATGTCTAGGTGGCTCTGGCACGTGGCAGCCTTTGAGTGGGCAACCCTGTTGAGATCAGCAGCCAGTACGTGCACACAATGCCCCAGGTCTCGAAAGTGCTGATCCATCACCAAAACCCTCGCCCACAATGCCTGAACTACGATGCTCGCCGGCTGGCATGCCTGCTCCTGCACATGGTTGTAATCCTCCTGCTGCATTTGCAGGTTCTGAATGCTATTTGATAACCCCGCGTCCCTCTAATCCCTGACCCCCACGACAGCATATACACAATCGATGGGACCGTCCAATCCAGCAGCCCCAAACTGGCCTGGACGGCAGCTAGTCCCTGGGGTTGTCCTGCACTCCAACCGTGTGCCCCTTGGTAGTTCCTATTTCCACCAGATGTACCGGAGCAGGTGTGTTCTGTGCATCGGAGGTTGCCCCAGGAGTTTCTTCACTAAAGTGCCGAACTGAGTTGAGTGTCTCTGGGATGGTGGAGGGAGATGGAATCAGGTGTGACGGGAATTCAGTGCCATCGCCGGAGTCGAGCTATGGGATGTCTGGGTGCCGTGTCGACGTCTCCCATCTTTCTTGCTATCCTCGTCGCTTTTCTGCACACGCTGTGGCACTTGCTTGAGGCGGCAGGCACCGAAATGACCCGCTCCATAACCAGCAGATCCTGCATGATGCAAGACAAGATGCATGATTAAACCGCTGACAGGGGAGGGGGGGGAGTAAGGATGGTGGGGGTGATGGTGTTGTGGGGGTGAGGATGAGGGTGGTCTTGGTAGCGAATGGTGTTGCGCTGTGGATGGAGTGGGGCTGAGGATGGTGTGGGCGTGGTGCTTGAGGGGACGACAGAATTGTCATGGGGAACCGCAACTAAAAGGGCTCTCACTTCCTTGCCCATGGCCGAATCCACGTTGCCGGCATCGCTTTCTTCCGGGCCTCGACCATGACCTGGGCCCTATGCTCAGCCACGGTGAGGGGTCGCAAGTTTTTTGGTTCCCCTCCAGCTTTCTCCCGTGCCTGGCGATTATGGCAGCCTTTTGCTGAGGCGGGTGGGTGGGGTGGGGGGGGGGGGGGGGGGAGAGATACAAAAACCTACAGTGTTATGCACTCCGACGCAAGCAGTCCAGGGAATGGGTAGCTGGTGGCCTCAATAGCTAGGGCACACGACCTTGGCGGTTGGTAAGGGTGCTAGCACGTGGTGCAGGGTGGGGGTTCACCAATTCGTCTGGTGGGGTGGGTCACGGGTGTGTGGGGCCAATGTTGATGCCAGGAAGCAGTGTTGCCTACACACGCTGGCCCCTCTGAAGAGTCTGTGCAGCTTTTGTGAAGATATTGAAGGCCAGTCTGACGGTGTTGCTCGTGGCGCTGACGATCTCTGTCACCTGCCCCCAGGCACGGTGAACGGCGGCGGCTGCCAACCTCATTCCCAGGCCAGGGAACAGGGTGGCCTGCCTCACCTCCACCATGTCCAGGAGAGTCTCGAGCTTGGCGTCTGTGAATCTTGGTGCCGCACATCTTATTACCATCTAGTTGGCTGGGATGATGTGTGTGGGGTGTAAAGCGTGTATCTGTGGCTGTAGTTTGTCAGCCGCCTGAGTGTCAATCACGAACATGGCGATTGTGACACCGTTTCCCATTGCAATCGATCGGGCAGCACGGTAGCACAAGTGATTAGCACTGTGGCTTCACAGCGCCAGGGTCCCAGGTTCGATTCCCCGCTGGGTCACTGTCTGTGCGGAGTTTGCACGTTCTCCCCGTGTCCGCGTGGGTTTCCTCCGGGTGCTCCGGTTTCCTCCCACAGTCCAAAGACGTGCAGATTAGGTGGATTGGCCATGCTAAATTACCCGTAGTGTCCATAAGGGTTGGGAGGGGTTATTGGGTGGAAGTGAGGGATTAATGTGGGTCGGTGCAGACTCGATGGGCCGAATGGCCTCCTTCTGCACTGTATGTTCTATGTATTCTATGTATTCTATGTATGCCACGTGGTTGACGTGCGAGCCCCTTAGTAGGCGATGAATCATTCCAGGTTCCGTGCGAGTTTTGCTGTAGTGGAAGTCCACGAATTGTGCTCCAGCGTCAACGCTTGGTCTCAGGAAAGGAGCCGCTTACTTTTTGACGTTCATCTTTAACATTTTAGCCGCTCTCCACCCCTCTAATTGTGTCTGTCCTGCTTTGGTAGACGGTGGGATAATTTAATTGCCAACGCGGCATTAGCTTTGTATGATCCAGTTGTATTTACTGAATATTTCATGACAGTGTTTGGTATAAATAAACAGTAATTATGTTTACATTTACAAAACTTGTTACTGCAATTGTTGGACATACAATGATCAAAGATTTCTGGCAGTTTTGCAATAATTATTGGTCTATTCCCTTGTGTTGTGACCTACGAGTGGGGAAGGAATTGCCATTCCCTTGCACACGGTTCTGTAATATTCTGAATATTCAAATACCGAGAGCGTCTGGTCCTGGCAAATGTACAAACATTGAGAGGGACTGAAAGTGGGAAGGAGACAGGTCACGGAATGTTTCGAAACAGCTGAGATTCTAAACCTGTGGATTGTCCGATTCTGGTGTCTGTGACCATTGGCTGGACAAAATTGGTTTGGATCCCAAAGGGCTAAGGGTGCAGACAGAGTCTGAAAACAGAAACTTTCAATTTGTTGTATGCTCAGAACTGGTGAATGTCCAAATCCTCAAGGATTTCTGTACCCTACATTTCTATACTCTACATTCCCATCTACTGCACACCGACCCTCTATTACCCACCCCAACCACCCACATGCTTGATTCGACATATGATAAACCCTCAGCAGCCCTTTTGCGATTCACCTTCCCCCTCACGCACCGCTTCCATCCACTTGCCAGACTCCTTTTCACCTCGGACATGATCCGAACTGACTGCTTTTGGGTGCTTGCAACATGATCTTATTGCCCATATCAGAAACAGGAAATGATAATTTCCAGTCTAATTCGCCTTCTCTGTCTTGCAGTGAATTTACTGGCGATTGTGATCCTGACACTGGGGAAGTGTGGCCTCTCCACCTGCACCACTCGGTACCTGGTGGCCATGGCAACGGCCGACCTACTGGTAATCATCACTGAGGTCGTATTGTACTGGATCAATTATTATTATTTTCCATGGTCTTTCCTGAGCATCACCCCTGTTTGTAGTGTGATCTATGTTCTGAGTCGTTCGGCAACAGACTGTTCGGTTTGGTTCACCGTCACATTCTCCTTTGATCGATTCGTAGCCATTTGCTGCAAGAAGCTGAAAACAAGATATTGCACTGAGAAAACTGCAGCTGTCGTTCTCGCAACAACTAGCATCTTAATCTGTTTAAAAAACATCCCATTCTACTTTTCGCAGGAACCTGGAGAAATAATCGAAAATGTACCATGGTTCTGCTATGGAAAGCCAAACATTTACACTGATCCTGCATGGGTGGGTTTTGACTGGTTTGATTCGGTTTTAACCCCATTGCTGCCATTCTGTTTAATTCTGTTAATAAATTCTCTCACAGTCAGGCATATTTTAGTGACCAGTCGGGTCAGAAAGGTACTGAGGGAACAGATTAAGGGAGAGAATCGCAGCGACGCAGAGATGGAAGGCAGAAAGAAGTCTATTATCCTGCTCTTCACCATATCCGGCAGCTTCATACTGCTGTGGCTGGTATTTATTATACATTTCTTATATTATATATTTCCAGAGACAGATCCCAGTGACTACACGTATTCTGAATATATATTTTCACACGTTGGTTTGATGCTGCGCAATTTAAGTTGTTGCACAAATACATTTATTTATGGGGTTACTCAGTCCAAGTTCAGAGAACAAGTGAAGCAGGCGGTGAAATATGTGAATATATCAATGTGGTTGCATTCAATGAAAGAAACAAAAATGACTGACAACATACCAGAGGCTCTTCCCGCTGATTTCACGCCGCCTGGGCCACTTAACCAGCTCTCTCACTGATTGTCATGTCTTTTCCAATCGGGGGTTGTTCCATGTTCCACACGACCTCGTAATTCATTAATGTGATGCCAGTCATGTTACCGTCAGCCACCTCAACCGCCGGAACGAATCCGGGCCAGCAACTTGCAATTAAGTGTCTTATTAACCAATCAGGAAGCTGCACCGATCGACGCCTCAGTTACCCCACAATCAACGCCAGTGGACACACATCAGCCTCAGCCAATAAGGAAACGCGGAACACTGATCATTCCGCCAATCAGTTTTTGCCAAACGATCCAATCAGGAAGCTTCATCAACTGATTCTTCATTAACTCAGAAAATCAGGAAGTTGAATTGGTATCAGGAAGTTGCGTAAGGACAGAGGGAAACGATCCTGAAAGTGGAGACACGCATTGGTTAATGTCACATGTCAATTAAAGCGGCAACCGGGCAGTAGAAATTGAGTGGGAGATTCAGGATTAATCCAGAGTACAGCAAGAATGACATTCTAGCACAGTATCGATGCCGCACTGAAGGGGGTAATTTGGAACAGCCCTGATTGCAAACACGACTGGAGAAGACAGACAGAGAGAAAGGGAAACTGGAGAGTAGACGGAGAATATGAGTGTGAGAGATCATGAGAGCTGGAGAAAGTGTATGAAACTGAGACAGTGCGTGTGAGCAAGTTATTGTGAGTGTGTGAGTATTTGAGAGTGTGCTAGACTGAGTGTGGTAGTGAGTTTGAATGTGTGTGAAATAGTGAGTGTGCGTGTGAGAGAGTGTGTGTGAGGGATCAGGTTCGCCGATTTTAGCAATAGTGAGTGTTGGAGAGTGTGCAAAAAAGAGTGTCAGAAAATGCATGTGTGCGAAATAAAGTGTGAGGGAGTGAAAGTGTGTGAGATATAATGTGCGTGAGAGAATTAGTGCGAGATAGTGCGTCTTCGAGTTAGAGGGAGTGTATGCGTGAGTGAGATGGTGTGCTAGTGTGAGAAGATGCGTTTGAGCGTGTTAATTCGAGAGTAAAGCATGTGCTAGAGGTGAGTGTGAGGGATTGAGCGTTAAGGTGATGAATGTGACTGATTGTGAGTCAGTGGGAGTTTGAAAGAGTGAGGGTGTGTAAGAGTGAGTGAGTGTCTGATTCCGAGTAAGTGAGTGCGAGTGCAACTTAACGTCTTGGCCATACAGACAAACAGTAGTACAGAGGCACACAAACACAGAAAGTTTCTGCACACGCATATGCACAAACACACAGATACTCATACAGACGGACAGACCAACACACAGTGGAACGTAAAAATGCACGCGCAATCACTCATGCACACATTCATTAAATACACAAAGTGATGTAGAGTTATAAACAGGCACGCAAACTTTCGCACAAACAAACTCGGAGGCACACAGACTTATTCATTCTTACATGCAAAGTCTCATACACACATTGACTTACATGCAGACTCTAATACAGACTCTTACACACAGTCCATAGAACATGCAGTGCAGAATGAGGCCATTCGGCCCATCGGGTCTGCACCGACCCACTTCAGCCCTCACTTCCCATCTATCCCCGTAACCCAGTAACCCCTCTTTTTTGGGCACTAAGGGCAATTTAGCATGGCCAATCTACCTAACCCGCACATCTTTCGACTGTGGGAGGAAACCGGAGCACCCGGAGGAAACCCACGCACACACGGGGGAACGTGCAGACACCGCACAGACAGTGACCCAGCGGGGAATCGAACCTGGGACCCTGGTGCTGTGAAGCCACAGTGCGCATCACTTTTGTTATCATGCTACCCCTCACACACAGTCACACACAGAGACTCACACACAGACCCTACACACATAAACACAGATACACGATTACAAACAGACATGCAAAGATACATACTGACTTACGGACATGGTCTCACACAAACCGGCTTTTGCACACACTCACACAAACGTTCTCTCACACACAGACACACGCATGGTTCTCTCACGCACAGCGTCTAACAGACACACACTCACATACCGAATCTAACATACAGACTCACACTGAGGGGCTCACACACACACACTCTCACACACAGAGGCACACACAGAGGCAACTACGCAGAAACAGACGACTTCAGAAAGACTCACGTACATACCAGGGCTCACCTGCAAACTCACTCAGACATGCCCCTCATACGCGCAGACTCACCCATGCATAGAGGCGCGCCCACAAACTCACCCAGAGATACACTGACACAGGCTCACAAATACACAGTGACGCCTGTACAAACTCACCCAGGCACACACTTAAGTACAGGCACACTCCCTCAGAATGTGCGTGGGTGAGTCAGAATGACAGACAAACGCAAAACACTCACATTCGTGCATATAATCATGCACACACCACGCGCGTACGTGTACAAGGTGGCATACAGGCAGCTGCACACACAAAGAGACTCTGTTACGATCTTTGTTTCATTAAAACTTAATTGAAATGTCCCATAATTGAACAATGGGTCAAAAGACCGTACCTCTTAGACATTTCTTCAAGTAAACAGAACGGAAAAGAATCGCAGTACCATTAACCAGTTTTAATAACAATTGGGAAAACACTAAACGCTTTATTATGATACAATAATCCTCCCCCTCCATTACATCACAAAGGTATCAAATGTTTAAGTTTGACATGTCGTGGGCTTTAATCATCTCAGTAACACAAAGTCCCTTTATACACACGAACGGACTGTGGTCCGACAGATCCTCCACCTCACGCAAGTGAATGTCTGCGGATTTCTCCTCATGATGCTCCCAGATGATCCTTATGTCGTGAGACACCTTCTCTCACTGATCTCCGGCTATAACACGGGTCATTTCAAATTCCGCTTTCCAAGTAGACACACTTTATAATTTTCTTTTAAACAATGCTTTCCCTCAGGTGACTCCTCCAAGAATTCGCTCACAGGGTTTGAACCTTCTCCTTCAGAATGTATTTACAGCACGGTAGCATATTGGTTAGCACAGTCGCTTCACAGCTCCAGTGTCCTATGTTCGATTCTCGACTTGGGTCACTGACTGTGCGGAGTCTGCACGATCTCCACGTTTCTGCATGGGTTTCCTCCGGGTGCTCCGGTTTCCTGCCACAGTGTGCAGGTAGGTGGATTGGCGATGCTACATTGCCCTTAGCGTCCAAAAAAGGTCAGGTGGGGTTATGTGGGGCGGATAGAGTTGAGGTGTGGGTACCGGTGGAAGTATGGGCTTAGGTAGTGAGGACTCGAGAGGCCGAATGGCCTCCTTCTGCACTGTAAATTCATGATTCTCTGATTAGTTGCACAAACGCTTACCAATTATGTATTTATTTTACAAATTTAGAGTGCCCAATTGTTTTTTTTCCAATTAAGTGGCAATTTAGCGTGGACTAGCCACCTATCCAGCACATCTTTGGGTTGTGGGGCAAAATCCCCGAAAACACGGGGAAAATGGGCAAACTCCACGGGACCTAGAGCAGGGATTGAACCTGGGACCTCGGCGCCGTGAGGTAGCAATGCTAACCACTGCGCCTCCCCCTACCCTGCTTACCAATTATGTTAACTATCCATTCCCTGACAGTATGAAGGCACCAAAGTTGTATTTATCTCTGAAGTCTAGGTTCTCTCTTTAAATCAGGTTACTGCCGCTGTCTCTTCAACTCAAAACAATGAATCCGCTTTTGATTTGAATTCTCTTCAACTGCCCAGTTTCTTGATATCTGATCCATTTCCTTCAATCTTCTTCATACATTTTTCTGGCTCAATTCTCAAGTTTGGACCCTTTCTGATTTGTTCTTCCTTTTCTTCCTTTTGCAGACCTCTTCTCCTGTCCTATTTTTCATCTGTCTGAGTTACAAGATCTTCAGTCCCCGGTTTCCTATCTCCATTGCAAACAAAATCATTTAAAACTAAATTCAAAATATGTTCTAACTTACATGGGCCCCAGCTTACAAAGTAAAGATGTCACTATCTTGTTAGCTTTTATTTACCATTCATTTTAAATCCTTCTGAGCAGAATAGAAACAGTCTGAACTCAAGCGCAACAAACACACGAACGGACACCTTTGTCCAACAGTAATCTAATTATAATATGGCTTTCCTTAACAAGACTAAATTATCTAATTAAATCTATTCCTTACTGATATTTAGGAATACAAATATAAGTCAGTTTATCTAACATATCACACATTCATATATATACACGAACATACATGCAAATCAGCATACACATTGTGCACACATACAAACACTCACACACACAGATAGATACACACACTCATACAAACAAACATACGTACAGACTCACAAACGCATGTTCAAACATGCGTACACAAACTCAAACACACCCTGGAACACACATATATACACAGAGATCCAAAAACCGAAACACAAATACTCTCACAAACTCAGACTCTCATTCACGCACACGCATACATATACGTGTAGACATACAAACACCGATAAACTCAGCTGAAGACCCATACGAACATAAACACACACAGAATGCGACGTACTCAATCTCGCAAAGGTTCACACACACAGTCACGCAGCCAAAGGGAGACAGCCACACACTGACACAGACAGACGTCGATGCGCATACTCACACACACAGATACAAATTGATACAAGAGTCACTATACTCAACCAGGGAGAATATTAGAAAAATAACACAAGTAAAGTTGAAACTATTTGTGTGTTTTATTGCGAAACTAGATAATCTACGGATAGCTCAAGTAGAAGTGTAATTGATGACGTGTCTACTCTATGTGTCAGACCTGAATAAATATGTAATTAGCGATACTGCAATGTTTAAATTCAGTATGAAATGCTGTTAAAGATCTAAGAGCACCATTAATGTAACAAAGGATGAGAGTGAAGTTGCTGTGCTGAGTGAACAGCTCTTGTCGCGGCTGCATTTTCGAAGCTGAAGTTTACATTTGAAGCGGTTCATTTTCCACTCTTCGCCGCTAGGGCCCTGCTGCTGTTCCCCCTCCACCTATTGGCATCTCTTATCTTCCACGGTCCCAAGCTGCTCATCGGCGGATCATCCTGTACCAAGGTAGAGACGGTCATGTTGGTGTGACGTCACAGCCGCACCACCCCCACTGTTTACCGTGCGAGAACGAGGAAGAAGCAACTCTTCAGAAATGTAGAATGGAAATCAAAATCCTCTCCAGGTCATGCCACGCCGGCGAGAAACCTCGCATGCGGCTTTCTCAGAATCCAGCGGCGGCACCAGACTCCATCAAAGTAAACGGAATAAGAGAAAAAAAAATGGATGTTAAGTATCGAGAGGGTACTGAATGTCTCACGGAAGATGAGATGAGTAACAACAATATTTTTTGAAAAAAAGTGTTCTGTCTTATGCGGGTTTCTCCCAGGGCGCAACATGCAATCTCGGCCTTATTAACACCTCTCCCGCGGCATGCTAAAATTACCATCGACTCTGTGGGAAGTGCACACGCATGTCCAGTGATGGATCTATGCAGCTGCTGCACATATTTCCCCATTGGATCTTATTGGGAATGTGCCGTAGATGGAAGAACAATTCCAGTTTGAATGGAAGCTGCAATGCTGCTTTACTTCCCCTTAGTGTCATCATTGGAGAATTGTTAAAGTCGAAGCGCATTGTCATGGCAGCACCCTAAAGTTAACACTCTCACCCAGATATGAACAACACCTGCCAAAGCCCTCCGTGCCCACAGATCGGCTCGTCCAACACTCTGGTGGCTTTGGACTCAGTCCACAGCTGCCACTCAGAGTTCCTGCAAACATATGCCACATGTGACCGACACTGACGGGAACTCGGCTTATCGGGTTTTGAGCGTCGGGGGGAGGGCCTCAGGTAACGTCCTGAGGCCGTCGCGATGACGTACCGCGTACTCTGCCAGTACACCACCTCTCCAAACCCCCCCCCCCCCCCCCCCCCCACCCCCCACCCCGCACCCCCCATCCCCACAAACTTACCCCACTGGGTAAAATGTATTTGTGCTGCATGTGGGCAGGTTGGTGGTGGTATTTCTCACTCACGTTACTGTAAACGTAGCTACTTGTGGAGTCTTTTCCCCGGACCACAAAACCGGAGTCCAATCAGGCCCACTGCACCATTCGTTACGCTCACCTCCATTTCTGCATCTGCCCCACCAGGTCATCATATTACATGGATTCTCCAGTCGGCGTCGCCGAAATTGCATTCGGTAACAGGCCGGAGAATCCAAATTCCCGACATAGTCAGGGGCAGTTCCCCGATCCAGATGCTCTGCCCCCCCCCCCACCTCCCCCCCCCCCCCATCCCCTCCAAAAGTCACCAATTCGGAGAATACAGCCCCATTTTCATAAGACGTGGAGAAGCAGAGGGCGGGATTCTCCGGTCTCCGACGCCAAACTTGTATTTGGTGTTAAGGCAGAGAATTCCCATTGGTGCCAACATCGGGGCGGGGCCACAGTTGCGATGCACCGCCCCCTCCAAAGCGGCTTACTGGCAGTATACGACGTATGCCATCGGGCCGGCCTCAGGACGTTACCTGAGGCCCTCACCCCGACGTTCGAAACTCGATAGGCCGAGTTCCCAACGGCGTCGGTCGCATGTGGTATTTGTTTCCAGGATCTCTGCCTGGCAGTTGTGGACTGAGTCAATCACCGCCAGAGTCTGGGAGGAGCCGATCTGCGGGCACGGGGGGCTGTGGCAGGCACTGGTGGGGAGTGGTCCGGGGGTGGTGAGCCTGGTCAAAGAGGGTCACTATTTGGCAGGTCGGATACACATGCGGCCGGCGTCACATTGCATGGCGCAGCCGCTGCAGGCCGCCGCCGTGTGCATTTGCAGCCACGGACCAGTCAATTCTCCGGCCGTATCCGCAGCTGGAGCCTAGGACTTCACGCTGGGTGCCTGCTAGTCCCCCAACAGAAGGAGGATCAGTGGCCATTTTGTGCCATTTCTTCGGTCGTAAAACTCCGTCGTTCAGATGTCGCGTCAGCAGTTAGTCTCCAAATCGGGGCATCCAGCCCATAAACTGTCAATTGCAATTTTAAAATGTCTTGTATATGTAGATCAAAGAATTACAGAATAAACAAGTGCAAAAGAGGCCCTTCAGTCTATCGAGTATGTGCTGACTCATGAAAGACATCTGCCCTGCCTATCTAATCCCATTTGCCAGCACGTGGCCCAGAGACCTCAATGTCATGATGTACTATGTGCTCATTCACGTACTTTTGAAAGAATTGAGGCAACCCTCCTCTACCATCCTCCCAGTCAGTGCACTCAAAACCATTACCATGCTCTGGGTAAAACCGTAATTCATCAAACCTCCCCTAAACGTCCTATGCCTCACCTTGAATTTGTGTCCACGCATTTGGGTTTGTGGCCCTGAAAGCAGAATATAGGGTGTTCGGATGAGAGTTACGAAATTTGATCTCATAGTTAGAGATTCAGGATTGCTACCAGTGCTATGCACTAGTCAGAATCGAAGTGGCAGGACAAATCGGATGAAGTCGTAGTTGAAGAGATGCTGTGAGGGGGTAGATTTTAGATTCCTGGGGCAGTTTGATCATTACTGGGAGGTGGGAGCTTTGAAACTCCATGGGTAGCAGCTGTGCACGACTGGCACTGTAGTTCTTGGCGGCGTTGGTTTGGGAAGGGGTACTTGCTAGAGCCGTTGGAGAGTGTTTAAACTAATAAGGCAGGATAATGGGAACTGACGTAAGGATTCAGATCAGGGGGAATCAAGAACAAGAGAAAAACACAACAAGGAGCAGAAGAAACGTGATAGGCAGAGAAACAAAGTGCAAGTGTCAGATAATGACACTGGTAAAAATAGTAGGGAATGGGGATGTAATGTTAAAAGAACTAGCCTTAATGTTTCGTTCCTAAATGCTCGGAGCATTCGAACTCAAATGGATGAATAGTTGTAGAGATAGATGTAAAGTAACATGATCTCGTTCGGAGTACAGAGACATGCTCCAAGGCAATCAAGGATGGGAACTAAACATTGAGGGTTATTACGTTTTTAGGAATGATAGCCAGAAACGAAAAGGTGGTGGATTTGCATGGTTGATTAAGGAAAATATTGGGACAATATTAGGCAGATATATTAGCACAGACGATGTGGAATCTCTATGGGCTGAGATAAGAAACACCACGGGACACAAAACATTTGTAGGGTTGGTATATAGACCACTAACTGCAGTGGTACTGCGGGAATAACATTAATCAGGAAATCAGAAATGCACGTGGTAAAGGAACACCTGTGATTATGAGTGACTTTAATACGCATGAAGATTGGCTGAGTCAAATTAGTCACAGTACAATAGAACATGTTTTTTTGGAGTTTGCACGGAATTGTTTTCTGGACCAATATGTTCACAAACCAACAAGGGAACAGGCCATCTTAGATTGGGTGCTGTGCAATGATAGAGGACTAGTTGGCAACCTAGTTGTGAGAGAACCCTTGAGGATGAGTGACAAGAATATTATAGAATTCTTAATATTGGTGGATAGTGACATAGTTGATTCTAAGACAACGGTGCTGAATCTCATCACCGGTATGATGGTATGCCTGATGAGTTGGCTATGATGGACTGCAAAACATCAGTGAAAGGGGGACGGTGGACAGGCAATGGTAGACATTCAAGGCGTGAATGGCGGAATTCCAAAAGTTATTGATACCTATTTGATGCAAAAGTAGAAAGCGAAACGTGGCCAAACCAGGATTTTCAAGCGAAATTAGAGTAGTATTGTATTCAAAGAAGAGGCATACAAGTTAACAAGAAAAGCAAACGACCTGAGGTTTGAGAACAGTTTAAAATTCAGCAAAGTTAAACCAAGGGATTGATTAAGACGGGGAATATACAATATAAAAATAAGCCAGCGGGGAGCAGAATAACTGACTGTACAAATTTGTATCGGTAGGTAAAGAGAAAAAGATTGATAAAAAACGAATGTATGTGCCTTAATTTCAGGAACTGGGGAATTCATAACCGGGAGCATAAAGTGGCTAAGGAACGAAATTCGTACTTTCTTTTGTCGTCACAAAGGAAGATAAGAATAATGTACAGTAGGTCCTAAAAAACACAAGGTTTCGTGAGGAGCTGAAGTAAATTAGAATTAGTAGAGAAATGGTTTTAGAGAAACTAACGGGATTGAAGGTAGATGAATCGCCATGGTCTGATAATCTTCATCGCAGAGAGATAAAGAAGTAGCCCTCGAAATAATGTATCCACTAGCGATCACGTTTCAAGATTCAACCTCGCTATTCTAAAAGGGAGGTAAAATGAAAACAGGGAACTAGAGATCAGTGAACCTAACATCGGTAGTCGGGAAGTTTCTGGAGTTCATTGTCAAGGAGATAAAAGCAGAGAATTTGGAAAACAGTGGTAGAATAAGACATGGATTTATGAAATAAATTATGAGAAGATGTAAAGAATAGAGTTGACCACGGAGACCCAGTGTAGGTCGGTTATTTGGACTTTTGGAAGAACAAAGAACAAAGAAAATTACAGCACAGTAACAGGCCCTTCGCCCCCCCTCCCACCCAGCCTGCGCCGATCCAGGCCCTTTATCTAAACCTGTCACCTATTTTCCAAGGATCTACTTCCCTCTTTTCCCCGCCCGTTCATATATCTGTCTAGATGCATCTTAAATGATGCCATAGTGCCCGCCTCTACCTCCTCCGCTGGCAAACCGTTCCAGGCACCCACAACCCTCTGCTTAAAAAAACGTTGCACGCACATGTCCCTTAAACTTTCCGCCACTCACCTTGAAATCGTGACCCCTTGTAATTGACACCCCCAGTCTTGGAAAAAGCTTGTTGCTATCCACCCTGACCATACCTCTCATAATTTGGTAGACCTCAATCAGGTCCCCCCTCAACCTTCAGGGTACAATGGACCTGAATTCCCAGATCTCTCTGTACATCAATTTTCCCCAGGACTCTTCCATTGACCGTATAGTCCGCTCTTGGATTAGATCTTCCAAAATGCATCACCTCGCATTTGCCTGGATTGAACTCCGTAAGCCATTTCTCTGCCCAACTCGGTAATCTATTTATATTCTGCTGTATTCTCTGATAGTCCTCCTCGCTATCTGCAACTCCACCAATCTTAGCATCATCTGCAAACGTGCTAATTTGACCACCTGTACCTTCGTCCAGATCATTTATGTATATCACAAACAACAGTGGTCCGACCACGGATCCCTGTGGAACACCACTAGTCACCTTTCTCCATTTTGAGACACTCCCTTCCACCACGACACTCTGTCTCCTGTTGCCCAGCCAGTTCATTATCCATCTAGCTAGTACACCCTGAACCCCATACGACTTCATTGTTTCCATCAACCTGCCATGGGAAACTTTATCAAAGGCGTTACTGAAGTTCATGTATATGACATCTACAGCCCTGCCCTCATCAATTAACGTTGTCACTTCCTCAAAGAATTCTATTCGGTTTGTAAGGCATGACCTTCCCTGCAGAAAACCACGCTGCCTATCACTGATTAGTCTATTTTCTTCCAAATGTGAATAGATCCTATCCCTCAATATCTTCTCCAACACTTTGCCTACCACTGGCGTCATGCTCACAGGTCTATAATTCCCTGGATTATCCCTGCTACCCTTCTTAAACAAAGCGACAACATTAGCAATTCTCCAGTCCTCCGCGACCTCACCCGTGCTCAAGGATGCTGCAAAGATATCTGTTAAGGCCCCAGCTATTTCTTCCCTCGCTTCCCTCAGTAACCCGGGATAGATCCCATCCGGATCTGGGCACTTATCCTCCTTAATGCCTTTTAGAATACCCAAGACTTCCCCCTTCCTTATGCCGACTTGACCTAGAGTTTTCAAACATCCATCCTTAGCCTCAACATCCGTCATGTCCCTCTCCTTGGTGAATACCGATGCAAAGTACTCATTGAGAATCTCACCCATTTCCTTTGACGCCACGCATGTATTCCCTCTTTTGTCTTGGCGTGGGCCAATCCTTTCTCTAGTTACCCTCTTTCTCCTTACATACGAATAAAAGGCTTTGGGATTTTCCTTAACCCTGTTAGCCAAAGATATTTCATGACCCCTTTTAGCCCTCTTTATTGCGCGTTTGAGATTTGTCCTACTTTCCCGATATTCGTCCAAAGCTTCATCAGATTTGAGTCGCCTAGATCTTATGTATGCTTCCTTTTTCATTTTTGCTAGTCTTACAATTCCACCCGTCATACATGGTTCCCGAATCTTGCCGTTTCTAGCCCTCATTTTCACAGGGACATGTCTGTCCTGCACTCTAATCAACTTTTCCTTAAAAGACCCCCACATTTCAAATGTGGATTTACCCTTAAAGAGCTGCTCCCAAACCACATTCCCTAGCTCCTGCCGAATTTTGTTATACATGGCCTTGCCCCAATTTAGTACTCTTCCTTTCGGACCACTCTCGTCTTTGTCCATGAGTATTCTAAAACTTACGGAATTGTGATCGCTATTCCCAAAGTAATCACCGACTGAAACTTTAACCACCTGGCCGGGATCATTCCCCAATTCCCCATTCCCCAAGACTTTCGACAAGGTCTTAAAAATAGATTATTATGGAAAGTTAAAGCGTTTGGAATTGCAGGCAGTGTCTTGAGATGGATATAAAGTTGGTTAGCAGACAGAACGCAAAAGTTGCAATAAATGGGCATTTTTCCGATTGGCAGGCGGTGAATGCAGGGATCTGTGCTGGGTCCCCAACTGTCCATGTTACATATTACTTATTTGGACGAGGTAACTAAATGCAGTATTTCCATATTTGCAGATCGTACAAAGTTGGCTGGGAGGGTGAACTGTGAGGAGGATGGACAGATGCTTCAGCGTGGTTTGGGCAGGCTGAGTGAGTTGGCCAATGCATATCTGATGCAGTATAACATGAAGCATGCGCCGTCATCCACTTTGGGAGCAAAAATAGGAAGGCAGATTGTGATTAAAACTCGCATTCAAAGTATCATCTTGCATCATTGAATGTGTCTATATTTGGATTTATGGAACCCTCCTCTTCATTCACCCGGTGAAGAAGATGCGCTCCGAAAACTAATGATTCGAAACAAACCCGTTGACCTTATCTTGATGTTGTCAAACTTCTTATTGTGACCACCCCAGTCCAACGCCGGCATCTTCACATCTAAGGAAGGATGTTATTGCTTTGGACTGTGTGCAGAGGTTGATTATTGGGTTGGTGGAACTGCCATATGAGGAGAGACTAAGCCTGTAAGGATTATATTCATTGGAGTTTAGATGTGTGAGGGGGCATCTCAAAAAACTTACACATATCTAACTGGATTAGACAGGGTAGATTCAGAAAGTATGTGCTCGATGGTGAGGAGGTCAAGAAATACGCGTCATAATTTGAGGAATAGGGAAAACCTTTCACGACTGAGAAATGGGACCAATTCTTCACCCAGAGAGTGGTGAATCTGTGGAATCAATTGTCACACATAGTAGTTTAGGCGAAACCAAGCATTGTGTAATTTCATGATGAGTTAGATATAACTCTTAGGGTAAAGGGACGATGGGCGAAGGCAGGAATTCGTCGATCAGCCATGATGACGATGAATGGCGGATCAGACACGAAGGGCCGAATGGCCTCCTCCTGATTCAATTTTCTTTGTGTGTTTCTATACCACTAAATTTTCAACTAAAGGGAACTGCTTACCCCTCTCCACTCTGTCCATATCTTTGATTATCTTGTCCACCTCGAACAGATCACCACTCGTTCTCTGCTCCAACGAATACAACCCAAGCCCCTCCAACCTCTCTTCATAACTTATATGTTCGATCTCTGGCAATATCCTGGTGAATCGCCAGAGCACCTCAGTTAGCATCCATCCTATAATGTGACAGCTGGAATTGCACACAATATTAATGCTGTGGCCTCACAAAATTCCAAACAATTCTAAAATGAGCTGGCTGGCTTTTGTAATCTATGCCTCGATTGATAAATGATATTGATTTTTCCCCACCCTATTAACCTTCCCTTCTGCCACCAAGGATCTATGGCCGCCGCTCCAAGGTCTCTTCGTTCCTCAGAATTTCCCAGTGTCAGGCTGTTCATTGAATACTTTCCTGTCAAATTACTCCCCCCATAGTTTATCACCTCACACTTTTCATGATTACAGTACATCTGCCAATTTTCTGCCCATTTGACCAACCTGTCTTTATCCAACCCACGACACTCAACCTCACCGTTAATCATTCGGCAAATATTTGTGCCATACGCACACTTACAGATCCGATCGTCCAGATCGTCATTTATGTCATTAATGACAAGCAATAGCGGAACCAGCAGAGATTCATGTGGTACAGCTGTGGGCACTGGCGTCCATTCACTAAAGCTGGCATCTGTAGTCTATAAATAAGAACATAAGAACATAAGAACTAGCAGCAGCAGTAGGCCATCTCGTCCCTCGAGCCTGCTCCACCATTCAATGAGATCATGGCTGATCTTTTGTGGACTCAGCTCCACTTTCCGGCCCGAACACCATAACCCTTAATCCCTTTATTCTTCAAAAAACTATCTATCTTTATCTTAAAAACATTTAACGAATGAGCCTCTACTGCTTCACTGGGCAAGGAATTCCATAGATTTACAACCCTTTGGGTGAAGAAGTTCCTCCTAAACTCAGTCCTAAATCTACTTCCCCTTATTTTGAGGCTATGCCCCCTAGTTCTGCTTTCACCCACCAGTGGAAACAACCTGCCCGCATCTATCCTATCTATTCCCTTCATAATCTTATATGTGTCTATAAGATCCCCCCTCATCCTTCTAAATTCCAACGAGTACAGTCCCAGTCTACTCAACCTCTCCTCGTAATCCAACCCCTTCAGCTCTGGGATTAACCTAGTGAATCTCCTCTGCACACCCTCCAGTGCCAGTACGTCCTTTCTCAAGTAAGGAGACCAAAACTGAACACAATACTCCAGGTGTGGCCTCACTAACACCTTATACAATTGCAGCAGAACCTCCCTAGTCTTAAACTCCATCCCTCTAGCAATGAAGGACAAAATTCCATTTCCCTTCTTAATCACCTGTTGCACCTGAAAACCAACTTTTTGCGACTCATGCACTAGCACACTCAGGTCTCGCTGCACAGCAGCATGTTTTAATAATTTATCATTTAAATAATAATTCCTTTTGCTGTTATTCCTACCAAAATGGATAACCTCACATTTGTCAACATTGTATTCCATCTGCCAGACCCAAGCCCATTCACTTAGCCTATCCAAATCCCTCTGCAGACTTCCAGTATCCTCTGCACTTTTTGCTTTACCACTTATCTTAGTGTCGTCTGCTAACGTGTAGACTATGTCTCCTACATCAAAGCCAATTTTGAATCCGTCTAACCAAGTTACCCTGTCCCCCTTGTGCCTTTGCTTACTTTATAACTCTCCCATGTGGGACCTTGTCAAATGCTTTGCTGAAATCCATGTAAACTACGTCAAATGGGCTCCCCCGCATCTACATAACTGGTCACATGCTCAAAAAATCAATCAAATCTGTTAGGTATGACCTCCCTCTGTCAAAGCCTAATATGAGATGATGTAGTGGCAGGGGAATGGAGCTAAAGATGAAATTAGGTTGTATAACGTTTCCACTGCAGACAGCGCAATGACAGTCTGAATGATCGACTTGACCGTTGTTAAACAGTCTATGTTTTTGACGTTTCTAACTTTCACAAACAGCAACGAATAAGAAGAATGCCCCTGACTCCCATTATATAAAAGAGGGCCGTCAGAAATGCTAAGAAATGATAGGAAATGCAGCGAATGAAATGAGCTCCGAGACCAAAAGGGAAATAAAAAGAGAAAGCCTGAACAATATACAAAATCTGAATCAGAAATATGGCCATAAAACAAAAATACGTTCGGTCCATCGAGTTTGCTCCGCCATTCAATAACTCAACAGATATAATCCTCAACTCCACATTCCCTCCTTTTCTCTATAACCCCTGATCCACTTCCACAGCCTTGAACATTCTGAACTCCACAGCTTCTGTAGCTCTCTGCGATGGAGAATTCCATGTATTCACTGCCCTGTGAAAGAAGAAGTTCCTCCCCATCTCTGTCATAAAAGGACGACAACTTATTCTGAGATTATGCCCTCTGGTTCTGCATTCACCCCAAAGATATGTCAAGCCCCATGAGAAACCTACATGTCGCCATAATGTCGCCTCGCATTCAACAAAACTCTGCTGAGTACAGGCCCAACCTACTCAACTTCTTCTTATAAGAAAATCACTCCATACACGGGATTGACCTTGTGAACCTCATCTGGGCTGCCTCCAATGCCAATTTATCTTTATTGAAATAATAATCTATTAAATGCTGAGGGAATATATTCAGCTCATGCAGTTGAAAACCTCACATAACGAAAGAGATACAACACGAAATTGAGCAGCTGCTCAAATACTAGTATTGAATCAGGGAGTTAAACATTTTCAGATGTTCAGCTCAGCGCTCTCACCACTGAGTTATTTCGGACTCCAGGCGACGAGTCATTGGATCCGTCTGGAAGATACAGACATCACATTTCGGAATTGTCTCTCCCGCTGTTTCCTCATTTATGAAGAATGAGACTGCGTATCATTTCCCAATTACGATTGCAGTCATGTTCGGCTGATGATGAATTCATATCATCTTATTTTTTGAGCCATATTGAATGTACCATGGGATCAAAAGCCTATGGGGTGTAATGTGGGAAGATGTGAGGTGATCCACGTTGGATGGGAGAATTCCAAGGAAGAATAATGTTTTAATGGAGATGCCAGAACTCTGTGCTGCAGAGGGAAGTCGCTGTCTTTTTACGTGAATCAAAAATAGTCACCAAAAAGGTACAAGTAATCAGGAAGGCAAACGGGGATTGATCCGAACGCTGATAGAGTGTAGAAGTAGAGAACTCTTGCTAAAACTGTGACGGGTATTGGGGAGACCACACCTAGAGTAGTAAACTGTTTAAGTCACTCCCCGGCGGCGGACACTTTGAATTATTGGCAATGTGGAGAGATCAATCACCATAATCCTGGTAAAATGAGTTTTCTCTATTTTATTATACCTCGTGCAGGTTGGACCTGTACACATGGGAAGTTAGAAGAATGGGTTGAACAGCACAGGTCCTTCCAATTGATTTAAGCTTCTGCCTGTTTCTGACAAAGTTCACGTGCACCAAGCTAGTTCAAATGCCACACATTGAAACCACACGACTCCAAATAGAAACGACAACACACAGTCCATATGATCATATTTGATTTGTTAAAGTAGTCCAAACATAGACGGAATGGTGTCACAGCGGTTAGCACTGCTGCCTCACAATTCCAGTCTCGGGCTACTGTGTGCAGTTTGCATTTTCTCTTCGTGTATGCGTAGATTTCCTCTGGGTGCTGTGCTTTCCTCCCACAGACAGAGATATGCAGGTTAGGTGGATTGTCCGTGCTCTTGTCCAAAAGGTTAGGCCCTAGGTTAGTGGGTTAGGGTGGAGCCATGGGCTAAAGTAGGGTGTTCTAAGGGACGGTGCAGACTCGAATGGCCTCATTCTGCACTGCATATTCCATGATCTATCTGTTTACTCCACAATCCAAGCTCTGCAGGTCCGAAAGCTTCCATTAACCGGGTATTTAATGGACTTTAATTTACATCTCGGAGGCAGGATTCCTAAGACTAAGTGTTGATATTGGGACAGCATTCGTGGACTTGCTGCAGAAAAACTGGCAGCAAACCTTGCCCAAATCCACCGACTCTAAAGGAGCTAGCACCGGCCACGTAGAACTCAACTGAGTCCGATCAGAAACGGTGCGTGATTCGCTGGACTCACGATTGACTGTCAAGGGGCTGACAAGCTGCAGCTACATATACACACTTCACTTCACACAATCACTCGCTTCCAATAAGATGGCAGCGAGTAGTGCCGTCCCGATATTCACAGACGCCGAGCTGGAGAACCTAAACTGGGTGACTCTGTACCCCAGTCCAAGAACGAGGCAGCCAGCCACTGACGTTGGACATACCCAGGATGCAGGTGGCAGAAGCGGTCAGCATCACGAGAAAAAACTTTATGACCTCCTCATGAGGATTTGGATTTGGATTTGGTACTGGGTAATGAACCAGGACAGGCGTTAGATTTGGAGGTAGTGACCACAATTTGATTACCTTTACATTAGTGATGGAAAGGGATAGGTATATACCGCAGGGCAAGAGTTATATCTGGGGGAAAGGCAATTATGATGCAATGAGAAAAGACTTAGGTTGCATCGGATGGAGAGGAAAACTGCAGGGGATGGGCACAATGGAAATGTGGAGCTTGTTCAAGGAACAGCGTCTGCGTGTCTTTGGTAAGTCTGTACCTGTCAGGCAGGGAGGAAGAGGTCGAGAAAGGGAACCGTGGTTTACTAAAGCAGTCGAAACACTTGTCAAGAGGAAGAAGTAGGCTTATGTAAAGATGAGACATGAAGGTTCAGTTAGGGCGCTCGAGAGTTACACGTTAGCTAGGAAGGACCTAAAGAGAGAGCTAAGAAGAGCCAGGAGGGGACGTGAGAAGTCTTTGGCACGTAGGATCAAGGATAACCCTCAAGCTTTCTATAGCTATGTCAGGAATAAAATAATGACTAGGGTAAGAGTAGGGCCAGTCAAGGACAGTAGTGGGAAGTTGTGCTTGGTGTCCGAGGAGATAGGACAGGTGCTAAATGAATATTTTTCGTCAGTATTCACACAGGAAAAAGACAATGTTGTCGAGGAGAATACTGAGATTCATGCTACCAGACTAGAAGGGGTTGAGGTTTATAAGTAGGAGGTGTTAGGAATTCTGGAAAGTGTGAAAATAGATAAGTCCCCTGGGCCGGATGATAATTATCCTAGGATTCTCTTAGAAGGTAGGGAGGAGATTGCTGAGCCTTTGGCTTTGATTTTTAAGTAATCTTTGTCTACAGGAATAGTGTTCTTTGTCTACAGGAATATAACATTTGCGTACGCTCCTTTGTCAATTTTAAATGGTGTTCATTTTCATTAATTTCCAATGAGACAATCCAGTCCTTCATTATCTTCGAGAGTTCTTTTACTGGTCTTTCATTTCGGCCCAGGAAATTCATCCCAGTGTCAGCTTATGTTATGAAAGTATCCGAAATTGAATATGGTGAGAAATCCTTCCTTTCCGTTTGATGATGGATTTTTTTTCCCTTCAGTCTGCACACTTTTGATCGTATATCACTATACGACTTTTTAAATTTGGTTACTTCGAACAGTTGCTGATAAACGAGACTGTGCTGCAAAGTTGGAAAGCGTGCAACAAATTGCGTGCCTTTTGCGGACAATTTATTTTACTGTGGGCGTGTGCGTAGCGTGTTGAGGTCATCACGCCCGTGACGTCACTTTCAAAATTGACCGCCGGCCGTTTACGCATTTTTCTTTGCTCTGATACAGCATCAATGGCGTCAGCCATGTTTCTCGATTTCGCGCTATTTTCATTTGCCATGAACTCTGCATATTCACTCGATCCCTGTTCACTGGCCTTGCATATATTAATAGAGTCTTCAAGTGACAAAACCGGTCGTCTTATATTTTCTCGCGCCAAAGTTCGTCAATTATTTGTAACACAACTTGATCAAGCAGCTTAGAATCGGAGACTGATGAACAATTACAGCACTGTGCTCGCAACTTTAGAGTTGTGATCCACGAATATACTGACTCTCCTCTTTACTGCAGCGTTTTTCTTAATATGTAACCCTCAAAGAATGTTTTCAAGAGCATTAATTTCTTTAGCACCATTTCGTATTTATTATACAATCCACTCCTTCATTATCTTTGATTCTGTGGCATTTTCAAGGGTGGATGCAGAAATGAAAACTTCAATCTGCTGCTTAAAGAAAGCCGAGTTCTGGCACAGTTTACCGTGTGCCTTGGAGTAGTCAGGCTTCTTGATCTTCCATCTTCTCATTCGTCTTCATCATAGATTTTTTTCTGAGCTCTAGCTTCTAAATTGCTTCTTAAATCTCTGATGCTTTTCTTTACCAATCTAACTGTTGTTTCTTACAAGAAATAGATTCCTGGCACCATGTGGTTTTCTTTGTGTTGCTTATTTCAGGATGGCTGGTGTAGTGTTCGCAAAAAACACAAAATAGCTGTAACATAAACAAAGCTATAAATGTATTTACACTTCGAACTTGGATTGGACACATGCTCCTTAACAATACACAGTTGATTAATAACAGCTAAACTGCACTCAACTGCAGCTAATCACATTATTGGTTTAAATGATGATCTGCGCTCACTTACACTATCTGCTCTTCTGTCCTACCCGAGCTAACTCCTACATACCATCCTCTCCTAAGGCCTAGAATCACTGCCTTATATAGTTGTAACTGTCTCTCCCTCTATCGGCTACTTTAGACACTCCATTAACCCTTGCAATGCTGATAGTTATGATAACACCACAACCCTAACCTTCCCGCAACTTGCCAGTTCAATCAGCATCTTGCTTTCATATCCACATTTCTAACCCAGGCATGCTGCAATGTTCCAGCACTTCTTCACGTCAACTGGAAACGTACACAAAGGCTGTATTCTCCGTTTCACAGACTAAGTGCTGATGCCAACTGAGCATCCCTGGACTTTCACGATAGAAACATTGGCACCACATCCGGACTGATTCCGATACCATTTGGGAGAGCACCTGTGTCGTGTAGAACACATTCGATTCCATTGAAAAATGGTGCCGGATTCGCTGAGTCCGTGATTGACACACGGGAGGTTGACAAGCTGCAGCCACATGTACACATTACACGCCCCCCCACCCCCCACTCATACTTAACACAGTCCAAACGATGTTACTGGTTGTTCTGGAGTGTGCCCTTACATCTGATGGGTCGTCTGGGGACAGAAGTCACCAAGGGTGAGAGACCGAAACGACCCATGGCACTAAGTTCAAAGTGGGCTGTTTGCGGTGAATACAGCTACATGGATGCCTTGCCAGCTGCGGCAATGGTGCTCCATGCTCGTCCACTCCGACCCTACAGACCACCTCTTGACAAATCCCCCCCCCCCCGCATTGCTTCCCACAGCCCCAACAGAAACCCCCGGCAAACTGCACAAATGCCACCAAACTGGGACAATGTTGGACCCCCGTACCCCCTAGCTCTCCCTCAGCAGCCGCCACGCCGGTTTCATGATTTTTGAAAGCAAATGTGTACCATGCTGACTGGAACTCGGCCCATCGGAGGTCCAGAATCGCGAAGGATCTGGAGAACACGGCGGGGAGGGGGAGGGGGGGCTGCTAATGATATGCAAATGGTGACGACTATACTTTTGGAGTGATACACAGTGACGTCGTTTTCGAGGTGACAGAGAAAAATCGGCCCCTGTCGCGGTTTTGGCGTCGGAAGCCATTCTCTGCCCAATCGAATTTCCCGATCACGGTGCCGGGCAGCACGGTAGCATTGTGGGTAGCACAATTGCTTCACCGCTCCAGGGTCCCAGGTTCGATTCCGGCTTGGGTCACTGTCTGTGCGAAGTCTGCACATCCTCCCCGTGTGTGCGTGGGTTTCCTCCGGGTTCTCCGGTTTCCTCCCACAGTCCAAAGATGTGCAGTTTAGGTGGATTGGCCATGATAAAGTGCCCTTAGCGTCCAAAATTGCCCTTAGTGTTGGGTGGGGTTACTGGGTTATGGGGATAGGGTGAAGGTGTTGACCTTGGGTAGGGTGCTCTTTCCGAGGGCCGGTGCAGGCTTGATGGGCCGAATGGCCTCCTTCTGAACTGTTAATTCTATGAAACCCGCCCACAACCTTCCTACTGAGTCATTTGCGGTTCAGTTGTCCCATTTGCACATTCTGCTTTTTTACCTTTTGCCACTATTGACACTCTTCATCCCGTAATAACACCATTAACATTAACAGTGCAGCACGGTAGCACAGTGGTTATCACAGTTTCTTCACAGTTCCAGGCTCCCAGGTTCGATTCCCGGCTTGGGTCATTATCTGTGTGGAGACTGCATGTTCTCCCTATGTCTGCGTGGGTTTCTTCTGGGTGCTCCGGTTTCTTCCCACAGTCCAAAGATGTACAGGTTTGGTGGATTGGATATACTAAATTATCTTTAGTGTCCAAAAAGGTTAGGTGGTGTTACTGGGTTACGGGGATAGGGTGGAGGGTGCTCTTTCCAAGGGTTGGTGCAGACATGAGGGGCCGAATAGCCTCCTCTTGCACAGTAGATTCGATGATTCCCTTATGTCCACAATGAATTTGTCAATATCTCCATTGACCTGACAGTCTATTCTGTCCCATCTCCTCCGCAGCCTTTCCAACTATATAATTATTTACAATTCTACCTTTTTAAATTATGGAGAAGGGCATTTCGATCCGAAACGTCAACTGATCTTCTCTTCACACAGACATGCTGAGTTTATCCAGAATTTCCTGTTCAGGCCCGAGCACGGACCTCTGGAACAATGCTGGAAACAATATGCGATTGCAAAAAGTATATAATCCATTCTTGAAGAAGTGCCAGCAGGATTCTAAAAGGATGTAATCAACAGAGTCAGTATCGGTTTGTGAATGTGGGGATGGTAACTACCCAGGGGCTCAATGAGACTGTACAAATCAATGTGGACTAACGGGGAATCCATGGATGCAATTATATTTTCAATTGAATTCAGTAAGCTGCCAGATATAAGTTGATACACAAGATGTGCTTACAACCCTGGGCGTTATACGTTGCCAACGAGAGAGGATAAAACATCGAACAGAAAACGGGGATTGAGATTAACTTGTATACATTCGGAATGACAACGGTGTTGGTGCGCCACCATGATCAAATATCGGGCCTCAAGTATCCAAAACAGGAAAATATGCTAAATGTATTTGATGACGGGGCATAGCTTCAAAATAAGGGGAAGTAGATTTAGGACTGAGTTTAGGAGGAACTTCTTCACCCAAAGGGTTGTGAATCTATAGAATTCCTTGCCCAGTGAAGCAGTAGAGGCTCCTTCATTAAATGTTTTTAAGATAAAGACAGATAGTTTTTTGAAGAATAAAGGGATTAAGGGTTATGGTGTTCGGGCCAGAAAGTGGAGCTGAGTCCACAAAAGATCAGCCATGATCTCATTGAGCAGGCTCGACGGGCCAGATGGCCTACTCCTGCTCCTAGTTCTTATATGTATTGTCCGCATTTTTGTTCACACCAAGGTGATCAAGAAAATGGAGGAGGGCACAGGGATATGAAAAAGGTCAGTCATCGTGAAGAAAATGTGACATCGAGTTCAATCTGGGACAATTGGTGGGCAGGATTTAAAAGTAGGATATTATTTAAATTTGGAGGAACGACATAAGTTTGCAGTAGAGAATAAGTTGTTTATCATGCATGTAACGAAAAATGTGATCGTAAAAGGAAAGTAAGAATTTAGGAATGCAAATAAAACACGAATTGTTACCTAAACTGGAATAGAGCATGGATGTAGGCAACTCCTGTTATAACCGTCTATGATATTTGTGAGGGGACATCCAGACTTGTAGCAGAACGTTTCGCATATTGATTACCAATACACCTGCATTAGAGGCAGTTCAGAGAAGATTTACGGGGCTTATTCCAGGAATGAAGGCGGTGTCATATTGGAATAGACTGAATAATGTGGACCAATGCAAATCTGGGATTAGAGGAATGAGAGCCGATCTTACTGAAAGACGTGAGATTCTGATGCAGATTAAGAGGTTGGCTGTTTTAGGTTAATGTCCATTTTGTGGGAATCAAAAAAAACGGGATGTACTTTCAAAATAAGATGAGAAAAAGCCAATTACGTGTCTGACAACAGTTACATAATATAGGTGGGTGAGACAGTGCATTTATCAATGGTGGGCATTGATAAATCCCAGTATATCAACATGGTAAGTGACAGAAAACTGTATCCCACCCTGATGTGGATGAGTCTGACCCAGTTGTGCGAAATTGAGTACGGTGGCTGAGATGATCCATCCCAACCAAAATTTAATTAAAGATGGGATCAATGGTGTTTGGCGGAAACTGAGAATTTTTAGTGAATTCAACTTCAAGTTAACACTCATAAGAAATGACATGGATGTTTCTTTCAAATTTAAAATCAGATCTAAATATAGAGCAGCACATCAGGGACGTAAGGCGGCTGGTCTAATCTGTTGTTCAAAAGATTTCAATAATACTGAATATTGTTGCAACTTCAACACCCAGTGGAGTTGCCACAGAGTATGAATTAAAGGCTTTGTGAAACCATCTCCTCAACATTTAACTCAGACAGACTTCGTCCAGAGCAGCGAGACAGACCGCTTCAAAGAAAAAATGCATCATCCAAAACAAATGGTCAATAAAATATTCGACATGGTCTTCGCCGTCCTTGGTGTTCTGTAAGTCGCCAAATCATTGACGTTGCGTGACTCTATGCCGAGGCTAGTGCCCGGCTTTAACCTGCTTAATGCGCCACATGTTGTTTACTGTGTAACTTGCTGATCTAGTGCTGACTAGTATATTATCCATATTTTCTGCACAGTTTAATTACGTTACCTGTGAATATTAATCTGCCGCGAAAGTCTCGATCAATTTTAATGTGAGGTTTTTTTTCTTAGTTTCACAGAGGGTAATTTTGAATCAGTCATTAGTAGAGGTAACGCTCTGATGGAGTAGCATAATACGGTTATTTATCGGGGTATATTAGATTGTCACTAAATAGAGCCGAACCCCTTGCCACAGTGACCATCTATGAATTGCATTATCAGTCACTAGGAAATTGTACTGACTGAATAGCTGAACATTGCACCAGGAGTACACCGTTCTCTCATGCTGCACCATTTGACAAGGTCATGAATGATCTGACTGTGACCTCACTTCGCATTTTCTCTATTCCGCCAAAATCCTTTATTCGTTTATCTATCAGATACATATATTCAAATCAGCAGTTAATACATTGAATCACACAACCTCCATTGGGCTCGGGACCTAATCTACAGACAAAAGTTTTTCGCTCATAAAAACATTACATCTTGATATCCTAATTTCTGAAAAAAGCGAGAAAGCAGCATGGTGGCAGAGTCGTTAGCACTGCTGCCTTACAGCGATAAAACAGCCGGGTTCTATTCTGGCCCTGGGTGACTGAACGGAGTTTCAAGGTTTTGCCCGTGACTGCTTGGGTTTCCTCCGGTTGCTGCGGTTTCCTCCCTCAGTCCAGAGATGCGCACGTTTGGTCGATTAGCCAGGCATTAGTGTCCAAAAGGTAATATGGGGTTACAATGTTAGGAAGATATGGCTGGACGTGGGCTTAGTGTAGCCACCTGGGTTGGCCAACTCCCGACGTAAAAGGCTGAAGGGAAATTCAGCCAACACAGGCAGAAACTAGCAGGTGCAAGTTTACTGTGTATTAAACTCATAAAAGCCCAGACCGCATCGATACAAGCAGCCACTTGCATTATAATGTAGCAGCCATCTACATACTAATGAGCGATCCCCAGGAACAAACGAAACATTTGGGATAAACAAAGCCAAGTCAGACTCCTCGGCGCCAGCAGGAGCCAACACAAAAGATGTTAACGGACACCTCAAGACCGACCATCGACCAGGGAACCGCTCCAGTATTGGAGAAATCGAACCAAGCGATTGGAACAAAGTCCAATCACTTGGAACCAGGTACAGCGTCGACCCCGAAAGGCGGGAAGCCCCTGGGGTCTATAAAGTTAAGCCCCCAAGTTCAAAACGTTCTTCTTGACCGGGTCACACAGCAATGCGAACCAACCCTTGACAGTGACCGGTTCAGCTGCCGCCGAGATCCAGTAAGTCTTAAGTCAATGCTCGCTACGAGATAGGCGCTCCTAGATATCACTCCGTGCCAACTTCGAATCCTGCAGACCCAGAACCCGAACGAAAGGCAATTTGTTCCACTGACCTGCTGGGCCAGTCCGAAGCTAAGTATAGGCTTGTTAGTTGTAGAAGTAGCTTAGAAGTAGAATTCATGCATGAGTAGCGATTACTGTGAATAATAAATGTGCTTTGATTTGAATCTTACTAATTGGTGTGGTGAGTTATTGGTCATTACTTGAACTTGAACCTCGTGGCGGTATCATAAAGATACCTGGCGACTCGAGAGCAAAGGTTATAAAACAGAGCCAATTGAATCAACCAAAAGTTAGCCACATATTACTGGCAACTCTGGTGGGACCGAGTTTAAAAGACGTTGTAAATCACTACATTGAGAATTGTCTTATCTGTGCCCCGACAGCCCGGACAGATATGCCAAAAAAGCTCAACTCAGTCACACCCGACCCGTTAATGGCCCCTGGACTAACCTCCAGTTTCATTATATAGGACCATTGCCCCCTTGCAGGAATGGTTATAAATATGTACTAGTGGTGATAGACACGTTTACAAAATAGGTGAATGCATTCCCATCCAGAACGAACACTGCAAAGACCACAGTCACGATCCTAAACCACCACATCTTTACGAGATGGGGACTCCCCCGCAGCATTGAATCCGACCAAGGCTCCCATTTTACGGGACGAATCATGAAGAACGTCCTCACGATATTTGGCATTACCCAAAAATTCCACATTGCATACCACCCCCAGTCAAGTGGTATCGTGGAGCGCATGAATCGGACCCTAAAATCCACCCTCAGAACAATGGTCCAGCAAAACAACACCACTTGGGATTCAGTCCTCCCTTTTGCGCTGATGTTTTTGCGAAATACAGTTTCAACTTCCACAGGTTTCACCCCACACACCCTCATGACCGGACGCCCCATGAAAGGCACAGAATTTTTATTCGGATTAGATTTGACCAACCCCGAAGTGACGGCCCTCACACACGAGAAAGCACTAGAACAATTAGTGGAGAATGTTAAAACGGCTCAGCTAGCACTCGCAGTGAAATTGGGCAAAAGAAAGAAACAGAGCGAGGCCTGTTTCGATAAGAAAGTGCATGCGACTGGGTTCAGTGTAGGACAGCATGCCATGCTCTCCGTATACAACCCCAGCACATTCCTGACACCTAAGTACTCGGGTTCGTACTCCATTGCGGACAAAATAAGTCCTTCCGTCTACAAAATAAAGTACCCCAATGGAAAGACTGCGTGGTTCCATATCAGGCAATAGCCACAACACGCCTCCCTACTATCCCCATGCAACAGGACCCACACCCAGCGAATCTGACCACAATTCGAGTGATCCCTTCATGATCACTTTCCTAAACAAACCCCACCATCGACCACCGACCTACAATGACGACCACGATTCCGTCCCCACAGAACTAGACACCACCTTTTGGCACCGAGATAATTCATACAGACTCGTCCGGAATGATGAGAGCGATCCCAAATCACACCATGCAGCCCTATCAGCCCTGATACAGTTGAGAATTTGGCATTCGGGAGAAGATGACGACTTTGAGTCTGACTCCCAAAACGTGAACCCCTTTGCGACCCTGTTCACAACCGATAACTGAGGTGTACAGATGATGTTTTAAAAGGAACCACTTGGGAGAAACGGTGTCCTTTCTGATGGAACCTGCAGCATGTTTGATGTTGTTTGTACTTGTACTGTTAAATGTTGTATGTTAGACCGGAATTTTTTTTCAACGGCCCCACGCCACCATCCTTCTGACGCCCACTGGCAGTCAGAGAAACTAGTTTGGTGAGACGCAAGTTCAGAGGAACTAGTTTGTCCGCAGAGACGTGTTAATGTCCCAGACGCCAGTTCAGCAGAACTCGTCTGTCGACAGATACACAGACCCCCGTTCGTAACTGCCCTTCTGGTTCGAAGGAAGAACCAATACGGCAACCCCCCCCCCCCCCCCCCCCCACGATGACTACACTTCTTGCCAGTTCTGGTCCGTTGCTCAGGCAGTGGAGAAACGGCATTGGGACTTGCCTTGCCTGGGAACCCCCCCTCTGGTCAGCTACGCTCGGGTAGAGCACACACGGCATTGGTCGCCGCCCTACCCAGGGACTCCACCCAAATCTGACCCGTACGCACCTCATTTCGGCAAGTTTTGTTCAAAAAGTTTTATTTGTTTTCAGGTAACCCTTAGGTTGCCAACCCTCTGCTATTTACATGCTCAAACATTTGGATGGTAAATCGCACAGCCTGCGAGACGGCTCGCACTGGTTCACTATTTTTAAGTGTGTCTTGTCCTGAAATTCGGTTTTTGAAAAAAAAATGATGGAGTCACACATAGTGAGCAATTATAAAGGGAGTAATTGGCACTAAAGGACAGACAGGCTATCATACGAGATATTAAACAAAGATAGTAACAGACACTATGCTTGATCCCACAGAACTCCAGAAGCTCCAGGATCAGCGAAGAGAAGAGAAGAGAAGAACCATGAGGACATCCTCCGCGTGGCTCATCACCATAATGGACATTTGGTTGCGCGCGAATGTGAACCCACTGACCTCAACCCCCTACACCCCCCCACCCCCCCCCCCCCCCCACCCCCCCCCCCCCCCCACCCCCAGCCATTAATGATTCACTTCCCCACAGTACCCAGAGCCCAGTCACAAGCGACACCACACCATCTTGGTGTGACAGGTTTATAACCTGGTACTCTCTGTCCTACTTGATAGAATCCCTAACTAGTATTGGCGATACTTTGCTGCATCGTGCAGATTATTCGTCTGAGAAAATGGAGAAGGAGAGCCTACCGCTCTCGCACCCCGGTATATAGGATGAGATTTCCTATTTTCGGATATCACCAGACCCCCGACCCCCGCGATCTATAATAAAGAGCATTCGTTTGCGATTTGTTGCAAATAAAGAAATGTTACTGAGCAATTGTAAAATCCTGAGCTTGACTGCCAAGCCAGAAAGATGTGTATAATACTGCTATGACTTGTTTGTATGGTTTAGGAAGTTAGTGTGATGAAATGTTTGAGTGAGTGTAGTTTATTAAGGATAGTTAGAGGTTCCGATTTTCTTGTTTTGTAATGCATGTCCCTGTTTGACATAGCGCCCCTCAGAATTGGCAGTAACATTTTTTTGCGTAGTTTGCACTGAGTGCTGAATTTGGTGCATTTGAGTGCTATAGTGAGAGTTTGGTGACTGAGGGAGTATAAGGCTTCATTTTTATATAAAGTCTAGTCTTTCTTTTATTTCTTATGTTTCTGGAACATACCTCTTCATTCACCTGAGGAAGGAGCAGCGCTCCGAAAGCTAGTGACTGCGAAACAAACCTGTTGGACATAACCTGGTCTTGTAAAACTTCTTACTGTTTCTTTTATTTAGTTAATTAACTTAAAAGTTGCTGTTTGGTTTAGAAGAAGGTGAATTTTCAATCAGCTTTAAACAAAGGTTCTACTTGTAGGTACTTGCAGCTGGAGCTTGTTAATTAGTTAATCGGATTAAGCCAGTTTTCAGAGGCTAGATTCACAGCATAAAAGTGATGCCCTACAGTGCAGACTTTGTTTGCACTGAGTGCTGAATTTGGTGTATTTGAGTGCCACAGTGAGAGTTTGGTGACTGAGGGAGTGCTGAATTTGGTGCATTTGAGTGCTATAGTGACAGTTTGGTGACTGAGTGAGTTAGGTGAGGAGGGAGTAAGGTGCTCCTTTCATTTTGTTTCCACCCATTTCCGTAAACAGTGAGAAGGGAGCATGCAGTGTACAGAGAGTGCAGCTGACTGGGAGCAGAGTCGGAGGGCGGAGGTCCAGTTGATCCACAGGGCAGCTATATTCTGTAAGGTAAGAAGGGATAGAGGCTAGGCCAGTTTCATGCTCCTCCTGTAGGATGTGGGTGGTGAGGAATACCACCGGCGTCCCCCCTGGCTATACCTGCGGGAAGTGCACCCAACTCTTCAAAGACAGTGTTAGGGAACTGGAGCTGAAGCTGGATGAACTGCGGATCATCCAGGAGGCAGAGGGGGTGATAGAGAAGAGTTACAGGGAGGTAACCACACCCAAGGTACAGTACAAGAATAGCTGGGTTACAGTCAGGGGAAAGAAAACAAACAGGCAAACAGGGCAGGGATCACTCGTGGCCGTTCCCCTTCAAAACAAGTATACCATGTTGGATGCTGTTGGGCGGGATGACCTACTGGGGGAAGGCCCTATCGGCCAGGTCTCTGGCACTGAGTCTGGCTCTGGGGCTCAGAAGAGAAGGGGGAGAATAGAAAAGCAATAGTAGCAGGAGATTCAATGGTTAGGGGAATAGATTGGAGATTCTGTGGTCGCGAGCGAGACTCCCGGAACGTATGTTGCTCCCCGGGTGCCAGGGCCACGGATGTCTCGGATCCTGTCTTCAGGATCCTTAAGTGGGAGGGGGAGCAGCCAGAAGTCGTGGTGCACATTGGTACCAACGACGTAGGTAGGAAAAGGGGTGTGGAGGTAATAAACGAGTTCAGGAAGTTAGGCTGGAAGTCAAAAGCCAGGACAGACAGAGTTGTCATCTCTGGTTTGTTGCCGGTGCCACGTGATAGCGAGGCTCGGAATAGGGAGAGAGAGCAGCTGAACACGTGGCTGCAGGAATGGTGTTGGAGGGAGGGTTTCAGGTATTTGGATAATTGGACCGCATTCTGGGGAAGGTGGGACCTGTACAAGCAGGACGGGTTGCATCTGAACCAGAGGGGCACCAATATCCTGGGAGGGAGGTTTTCTAGTCCTCTTCGGGAGGGTTTAAACTAAGGAGAGCACTTGCAGGCACGGAGATGGGGTTGAAGTGTGTATACTTCCACGCAAGAAGCATCAGGATTAAGGTGGGTGAACTTAAGGCATGGATCGGTACTTGAGACTACGATGTGGTGGCCATGACGGAAACTTGGATAGTAGAGGGGCAGAAATGGTTGTTGGAGGTCCCTGGCTATAGATGTTTTAATAAGATTAGGAGGGGGGGGGGGGGGGAGAGGTGGGGGTTGCCATTGTTAATGAGAGATAGTATAACAGCTGTAGAAAGTCAGTTAGAGGAGTATCTGCCTACTGAGGGAGTATGGGTTGAAGTCACAAATAGGAAAGGAGCAGTCAACTTGTTAGGAGTTTTCTATAGGCTCCCCCAATAGTAGCAGAGGTGTGGAGGAACAGATTGGGAAACAGATTTTGGAAAGGTGCAGAAGTCACAGGGTAGTAGTCATGGGTGACTTCAACTTCCCAAACATTGAGTGGAAACACTTTCGATCAAATAGCTTGGATGGGGTGGTGTTTGTGCAGTGTGTCCAGGAAGCTTTTCTAACACAGTATGTAGATTGTCCGTCCAGAGGAGAGGCAATGTTGGATTTGGTACTTGGTAATGAACCAGGGCAAATGATAGATTTGTTAGTGGGGGAGCATTTTAAAGATAGTGACCACAATTCTGCGACTTTCACTTTAGCAATGGAGAGGGATAGGTGCGTGCAACAGGGCAAGGTTTACAATTGGGGGAACGATAAATACGATGTTGTCAGACAAGAATTGAAGTGCATAAGTTGGGAACATCGGCTGTCAGGGAAGGACACAAGTGAAATGTGGAACTTGTTCCAGGAACAGGTACTAAGTGTCCTTGATATGTATGTCCCTGCCAGGCAGGGAAGAGATGGTCGAGTGAGGGAACCATGGTTGACAAGAGAGATTGAATGTCTTCTTAAGAGGAAAATGGAGACTTATGTAAGGATGAGGAAACAAGGTTCAGACATGGCGTTGGAGGGATACAAAATAGCCCGGAGGGAACTGAAGAAAGGGATTAGGTGAGCTAAGAGAGGGCATGAACAATCTTTGGCGGGTCGAATCAAGGAAAACCCCAAGGCCTTTTACACATCTGTGAGAAATATGAGAATGACTAGAGCGAGGGTAGGACTGATCAAAGACAGTAGCGGGAGATTGTGTATTGTATTGAGTCTGAAGAGACAGGAGAGGTCTTGAACGAGTACTTTTCTTCAGTATTTACAAATGTGAGGGGCCATATTGTTGGAGAGGACAGTGGGAAACAGACTGGTAAGCTCGAGGAAATACTTGTTAGGAAGGAAGATGTGTTGGGCATTTTGAAAAACTTGTGGATAAACAAGAACCCCGGGCCTGTCGGGATATATCCACGGATTCTATGGGAAGCAAGAGATGGAATTGCAGAGCCGTTAGCAATGATCTTTCCGTCCTCACTGTCAACAGGGGTGGTACCAGGGGATTGGAGAGTGGCGAATGTCGTGCCCCTGTTCAAAAAAGGGACTAGGGATAACCCAGGGAATTACAGGCCAGTTAGTCTTACTTCGGTGGTAGGCAAAGTAATGGAAAGGGTACTGAAGCATAGGATTGCTGAACATCTGGAAATGCACTGCTTGATTAGGGATAGTCAGCACGGATTTATGAGGGGTAGGTCTTGCCTTCCAAGTCTTATTGAATTCTTTGAGGAGGTGACCAAGCATGTGGATGAAGGTAAAGCAGTGGATCTAGTGTACATGGATTTTCGTAAGGCATTTGAGAAGGTTCCCCATGGTAGGCTTCTGCAGAAAGTAAGGAGGCATGGGATCGTGGGAAATTTGGCCAGTTGGATAATGAACTGGCTAACCGATAGAAGTCAGAGAGTGGTGTGACAAAACATAAATTTCTTTACCCATCAGCCTGGCCTCAATAAAAGTCGAGATGGATTTGCAGGTATAGCATTAGTTATTTTATTTGACTTGCAATTCTGACTCATTTCACACAGGTACAGAACACATCCTGCTGACTGCACCTCCGGAAACGAGTGAGTCTGTAGAAAAAATAAATCTCTACTGATACATTCAAATGGCATCACGTTTCACATACACGATTCCCATAGGTCATCCTATACCCCTCCTTACCTGGCAATACATCCTAATTGGCTCAGTTCCCATCCCTTCCTCTGGCCCCCTGTTACCCAGCATCCTTTTCTCCTCCGTAGCTGGGCACCCCTCCCCCTTGCTTTGCCATGTGTTCTGAAATCCTTTGTCTGTGAACTAATAAAATCAGACCGGCCTATCTACATTACATTAACGAATATCTCTAAAGCAAATATTTTATGTCACATTCATCAGTGTTGGATGACAAATATTCAGCCTGGATCCCAGTTACCAGTGGCGTTCCACAGGGATCAGTTCTAGGTCCTCTGCTGTTTGTGATTTTCATTAATGACTTGGATGAGGGAGTTTAAGGGTGGGTCAGTAAATTTGCAAACGATACGAAGATTGGTGGAGTTGTGGACAGTGAGGAGGACTGTTGTAGGCTGCAAAGAGACATAGATGGGATGCAGAGCTGGGCTGAGAAGTGGCAGATGGAGTTTAACCCTGAAAAGTGTGAGGTTGTCCATTTTGGAAGGACAAATATGAATGCGGAATACAGGGTTAACGGTAGAGTTCTTGGCAATGTGGAGGAGCAGAGAGATCTTGGGGGTCTATGTTCATACATCTTTGAAAGTTGCCACTCAAGTGGATAGAGCTGTGAAGAAGGCCTATGATGTGCTAGCGTTCATTAATAGAGGGCCTGAATTTAAGAGCCGTGAGGTGATGATGCAGCTGTACAAAACTTTGGTAAGGCCACATTTGGAATACTGTGTACAGTTCTGGTCGCCTCATTTTAGGAAGGATGTGGAAGCTTTGGAATAGGTGCAAAGGAGGTTTGCCAGGATGTTGCCTGGAATGGAGAGTAGGTCTTACGAGGAAAGGTTGAGGGTGCTAGGCCTTTTCTCATTAGAACGGAGAAGGATGAGGGGCGATTTGATAGAGGTTTATAAGATGATCAGGGGAATAGATAGAGTAGACAGTCAGAGACTTTTTCCCCGGGTGGAACAAACCATTGCAAGGGGACATAAATTTAAGGTGAATGGTGGAAGATCTAGGGGGGATGTCAGAGGTAGGTTCTTTACCCAGAGAGTAGTGGGGGCATGGAATGCACTGCCTGTGGAAGTAGTTGAGCCGGAAACGTGAGGGACCTTCAAGCAGCTATTGGATAGGTACATGGATTACGGTAAAATGATATAGTGTAGATTTATCTGTTCTTAAGGGCAGCACGGTTGCATTGTGGATAGAACAATTGCTTCACAGCTCCAGGGTCCCAGGTTCGATTCCGGCTTGGGTCACTGTCTGTGCGGAGTCTGCACGTCATCCCCGTGTGTTCGTGGGTTTCCTCCGGGTGCTCCGGTTTCCTCCCACAGTCCAAAGATGTGCAGGTTAGGTGGATTGGCCATGATAAATTGCCCTTAGTGTCCAACATTGCCCTTGTGTTGGGTGGAGGTGTTGACCTTGGGTAGGGTGCTCTTTCCAAGAGCCGGTGCAGACTCAGTGGGCCGAATGACCTCCTTCTGCCCTGTAAATTCAATGATAATCTATGATTAATCTAGGACAAAGGTTCGGCACAACATCGTGGGCCGAAGGGCCTGTTCTGTGCTGCATTTTTCTATGTTCTATATTTCTACTTATGATCAGTGTAGAGGCCATAAAATAAAAGAGTGCTCTCCGAGTCAGGGAATGAAAAACAACGCAGTTATGCGATCCTTCACGCTTCGCGTTAGGATCACAAGGAGGACGTGTAGCCACCTGGGTTGGCCAACTCCCGACGTAAAATGGAGAACAGCAAAGGCTCAAGGGAAAGTCAGCCAACACAGGCAGAAACTCAAGCATAAATTCTACTTCTAAGCTACTTCTACAACTAACAGGTCTATACTTAGCTTCGGACTGGCCCAGCAGGTAAGGGAATTAAATAGCCTTTCGTTCGGGTTCTGTGTCTGCGGTATTCGAAGTTGGTATGGCTGGTAGCTAGGTGCGCCTAGCTCGTAGCGAGAGGTGACTTCAGACTTACTGGATCTAGGCGGCAGCTGAACCGGTCACTTTCAAGGGTTGGTTCGCTTTGCTGAGTGACCCAGTCAAGAAGAACGATTTCAACTTGGGGCTTAACTTTATAGTGCCCAGGGGCTTCCCGCCTTTCGGGGCGGACCCTGAACCTGGTTCCAAGTGATTGGACTTTGTTCCACTCGCTTGGTTCGATTCCTCCAATATGGGAGCGGTTCCCTGATCGATGGGCGGTCTTGAGGTGTCCGTTAACCTTTTTTGTGTTGGCTGCTGCTGGCGCCGAGGAGTCTGACTTTGTTTTGTTTATCCCAAATGTTTCGATTGTTCCCGGGGATCGCTCATTAGTATGTAGATGGCTGCTACATTATTATGCAAGTGGCTTCTTGTATCGATGCTGGCTGGTCTTGTGTAGAGTTTAATACACAGTAAACGTGCACCTGCTAGTTTCTGCCTGCGTTGGCTAAATTTCCCTTCAGCCTTTGCTGTTCTCCATTTTACGTCGGGAGTTGGCCAACCCAGGTGGCTACAATGGGTGGAAGGCTCTTTCAGATGGGAGGTGCAAATAGGATACCCATGTCGATGGGCTGAATAGCCTTTTTCTGCACTGAAAGGATTCTATTAAAAACTCTGCTATCGCTTCTGTGCTGACCGGTATTGAAACGGTGTCCTCCAACTGTGTTCTGCCTCACAAGAGGGAACATTCTCCTTGTAGCCAACTTTTAAAATTCCACTCAAGATCCAATAACTTTACTGCAGCGACATGTATGACCGACTGGTAGAAGGGGCCGGCACCGTACTGGACGCAAAAAGAATGAAATGGGAGGAGGACTTGGGTTTCGAAATAGGGTGGGGACTCTGGACCGAAGCACTGCATAGGCTCAATTCCACCTCCACGTGTGCAAGGCTCATCCTGACGCAACTATCAGTGGTACATAGAGCCCACTTAACAATAACCCGTATTAGTAGGTTCATCCCGGAGGTGGAGGATAGATGGGAATGCGGCCAAGGGGGCCTGGCCAACCACGCTCACATGTTCTGGTCTTGCCCTAGACTTATGGAGTACTGGACAGCCTTCTTCGAGGCAATGTCCAAAGTGGTCGGGGTGAGGGTGGAGCCGTGCAGAAAAGTGGCGGTCGTCGGGTTTCAGACCAGCCAAATCTATTCCTGGGGAGGAGGAAAGATGCCCTTGCATTTGCGTCCTTGATCGCCCACCGCAGAATCCTGTTCTGCTGGCGGTCAGCAGCACCACCCAACGCTACAGACTCTGAATCTCTCCAAATGGTGAAAATCAAATTTGCTATCTGAGGGTCAGAACGTGGGAGCCATTCACCCAATTGTTCCGTGACCTGTTTGTGGTGAACGAACACGCTGAGGAATAGCGTGGTAGCCAAGAACAAGGGAAAAGTAGCCAAAGCATGAGACGGAGAGATAGACCAGCTGAATCTAAGACAAAGGAAAGGCGAACCAAGGCGGGGGGGGGGGGGGGCAGGGGGCAGGGGGCAGACGCGAGGGAGGGGGGGGGGGAAGAAGGAAGAGACAGGAAACAATATAGGAGAGCCTGGGAGGTGAGGGGGGCGTTAATAAATGTGGCATCCACAGGAGCAGAGAAAAAGGAGAATACAGGCGGAAGGCGGGAAGGCCGGCTGAAATTGAAGTGAGCACGAGACGGCAACGGCAGCGAAATCCGTCCGGGAGAAGCAAGGGACAACACCAGCAGCAGACCCATTCGAGTATTGCCCTCCGTAATTTTCTCTCGGGCACCCAAATGTATATCTAGCCCCCCTGTATATCTCAGTGCTGAGACTGTAGGACTGACCGTGACAGAGCAAATGCTGCAATATCTCCTCGGTCTGGCAGAGTCTGTGAAGGGAGAGAAAGTGTTAACGTTTCCAGTCCAATGTCATTCTTCAGAACTGGAGACAGGTAGAAGTGTTTCAGTGTTTTGAATAAAGTTGGAAGAGGGGGGCGGTATCTATAGTGGAATTGAAGATTAGATGTAGATTGGGGGAAAATAAATTAACTCGATACATTTACATTGGAACAGAAGGCACAGGTCGTGGATATTATAATATTGAAGACTAAAGCGTTGATCAAAGTAGAAGAGAGAGTTAATAGCAGCAAAACGTAAACCCCTGCCTGAAAGATGGAGGGCTGGATTCTCCGATTTTGAGATTAAGTGTTGACGCTGGCATGGAAACAGTGGTGTTTTACGACAGCAAAAACGACGCAACTGCATCGATTTCGCAACTCTAAATGGGCTAACACCATCGCCATATGGAACATAACCGGTTCGACGTGAAAGGGCGCCAGATTCGCCGGGTCCGTGACTGGCGCACATGAGGCTCACACTGCACAGCCACACTTAAAGATCCCCCCCCCCACCCCACAGCCCCCCCCCCCCACCCCTGCCCACCCCCCCCCCCCCCCACACACACACACACACACACACCGTCCAAGTCAACGAGGTGGCTGGAAGGAGAACAGCACCCCAGTTCAGGGACGCTGAGCTGGACACCCACCTGGACGCCGTGGAGGAGAGAAGGATGACCCTGCACCCCGGCCCAGAAGGAAGGCCTCGATGCGCCGTCATTCGCCATGCCTGAGCACAGGTGGCAGATGCGGTCAGCGCCATGGGCAATGTCGCCCGGACTGGCCAGCAGTGCCAGGAGAGACTGCACAATCTCCTCAGGACGGCGAGGCTCAGTAGGTTGTTGCGTGCCCCCGGTAGTAACCACCTCCCGCCAATACACACATCCGTAACTCTGCCCTGACCCCTCGCAGAAGGCTGCGCACAACCGCTGGGAGCACGAGATGACCGGAGGGATGCCACCAGAACTGCAGCACCTCGGCGTGCCTAAGCAGAGTGCACTGGTCGTGGTAGGCAGCCCAGAGCAATGGGAGGTCGCTGACGCGGAGGTCAGCGGTGGGCAAGCAAGCGAGATCCTGCTTAATTGCACATCCCCATGTCATGTACTGTGGACACACCCTCCACACCGCCCCTCAACCCACACCTCCCACCCCATCACACCGCCACACCCCCTCGACCCACACCCCCTACCCCAACTCTCCTTCACCGCCATCCTCGCAGAGTCAAAACCCCGACCGCTATTTTACCTTCTAAACCACAGTGTGTGCCTGTAACCCGTATACAATGGACAAAGGACCACATGTTGTTCAATACGGTAATAGTTTATTGCATGTACACACATTAAACACACACTTGCAAGTTGCACTGTAAACTAACAGACAAGAACTACCCTAACTTCAGATCCAGTTGACTGTCAAGTAAAGAGCACAGATGGCCTTATCTGTAATCCGCCGCCTGGCAGTGCTGGATGTGTGTTGCTGGTCGCCTGTGTTCCCAGCTCTGGTCCCTCTGTCGATGCGTGGATGTGCCTCCCCTTGGCTGGTGAAGGTATCATTGCTGTTGACATCGGGATCGAGTGCGCCAATGGAGCAGCAGACTTGAGGCTCTGAATGGCCCCTTCTGCGTTTAACCGTTATATCCCGAGGCATCATCTGGCCTGCAGCCTTTGTACATTTGCAAGCTGCAGCCCGTCCGTGTCCATGTGGTGCGTAATGTCTTTGCGGGCAGCCATTTCAGAAGTCCAAAATCCCTCTCCTGGTCCTTAAGGCGAACCCTGCATCCCAGTCACTTGTCCGTCAGGTAGGACCCTAACTCCACATGCACAACTCCCTAATACCGAATACACGAATAACAAAGACAAATATAAATATACATTCAATAACGGACCTAAGACGGTCAGAGAAATGGAAGTGTCCGTATGTAAGATACAATTAGCAGTCTAATGCAGAGGTGGGACAATTTCGAAAACTTTTTTTTCTCTAAATTTAGAGTTGCCAATTATTTTTATTTTCCAATTAAGGGGCAATTTCGCGTGGCCAATCCACCTAACCAACACATTTTTAGGTTGTGGTGCTGAAAGCCACGCAGACATGGGGAGAATGTGCAAACTCCACATGGACAGTGACCCAGGGCCGATATACGAACCCGGGTCCTCAACACCGCAGTCCCAATGCTAACCACTGCGCCGCATGCCGACCCCAATATCGAAAACCTAATACAAAAGTGGAGGAATGCTGTCCGGCACAAAGTGCAGAACATACATAAGTAGTGCAGATCAATGTAAACAGGCTGGCCTTAGGAATATACAGTTCCACGAAGGTCATATACAAGACAACCTGGATACACATTGCAAAACAAGCATCAGTCCCTGGGGATCGTTGGTCTGGTTGTATTAAACGGGCCCACGCAGTAAACATGAATCCGATGTCAACAAAGAACAAAAGAAAGCACAGCACAGGAACAGGCCCTTCGGCCCTCCAAGCCCGTGCCGACCATGCTGCCCGACTAAACTACAGTCTTCTACACTTCCTGAGTCTGTATCCCTCTATTCCCATCCTATTCATGTATTTGAAAAGATGCCCCTTAATTTTCACTATCGTCCCTGCTTCCACCACCTCCTCCGGCAACGTGTTCCAGGCACCACTACCCTCTGTGTAAAAAAATTGCCTCGTACATCTCCTCTGAACCTTACCCCTCGCACCTTAAACCTATGCCCCTTGGTAATTGACCCCTCTACCCTGGGGAAGAGCTTCTGACTATCCACTCTGTCTATGCCCCTCATAATTTTGTAGACCTTTATCAGGTTGCCCCTCAACGTCCGTCGTTCCAGTGAGAACAAACCGAGTGTATTCAACCGCTCCTGGCGCTCCATGATCGCTGCTGTCCACCTACGGAATTGGGCCGTGAGGATCATGAGGTAGATTAAGGTAAACAGGTCAGCATGATAACCAGGTGGAGGTGGTGCCGAATAATGGGGTGCCTCCGAAGGTCAGTGCCCCTATCCCTGGTATCATCCCTCCAAGTTCTGGCTGTGCCTTCTGCATCTTCTGGGTGACAGCCTGGGCTTGCTGTCTCCAGGCGTCCTGCGGGACCAAACATAGTTTATGTTATTATCGCATGCCTAATGTCTGCGTTCAATCTATCATACTGTCAATATCCATTATTTCTCTCCCCCTCCCCCATTCCGTATTTCATCTAAACATGTTCGAACCCAACACAGTGGAACGTGTTGGAACAAACCTCACTCATGACTGAGGCTTGGAATGGTGGGAACATGTATTCGACCACCCCCTTCTGAATGCAACCGAATACTGGCTAAGGTCTAGCTTAACCAGCTGAACTCCAGGGCGGCAAGCTGTATACAGTGTCGCCCCAGGACCAAAGGGGCCTGACCTGAGCAGGAGGGGGAAGTATTGCACCCAATTCCTTCACGGCAGCAATCACCACAGGGTTGCTCAGCGTAAATAGCATGTGGTGTCGGTCCATAGGGACGACTGTAGAAGAATAAATAAAAGGATGAGATGTGATCTGAGTGACTGAATACATTTTTCGTCCCACAACCAAATGGTAGGTTGTGAGGCAACTGTTCTGGTCTAAAAGCTGCCCAAGTGTTTGGTACCATAAGCAGCCATTCCAGATAGTGGGGATCGGGGGGAAGGAGAGTTTATTGGTGAGAGAGATGCAAATGATCTGTAGTGAGCGAAGAATGTTTGGGGTGCCCGGGTAGGGCGGGGGTAATGCTGTTACTCGACTACGCAATCGTTTTCAATGATTCCGTGGGGTCCAGGTAGTGCGGAAAATGCCGTTCCATTGCCGAATGTGTTGAAGAACAGGACACGTGTGTATTCCTGCGAAGTAACAGGGAAATCGATGCCTGCCAAAAAGTTTGTAGTAACACCCCCTTCCTTATCTCCTGCTCAAGCATCCCCACCATCAGCTGCATCAGCTTATTTTTGATTTTTTTATACTATTCCACCGGAAATCCATCTGGCCCTGCCACATTCCCTGACTGCATCCTCCCAAACGTGCATTTTACCTGCTGCTCCACTATCGCCCCCTCTAATGTAGCCCTGTCCCCCTCCCCTAACCTCGGGTACTCCAGCCCATCTTGAAGTTCCTGCATCTCACCGCCTCCCCCAGGTGGCACTGAGCTGTACAACATCTCATCGAATTCCTTGAAGACCTTGTTGATCTGATCGGGAGCTACCACCAACTTCCCTGCCCTGCCCTGCACCTGGACAATTTCCCTTGCCGCTGCCTTCCTTTGGAGCTGACCCGCCAACATACCTTTTCTCCATGTTCGTCAACTGCCCCCCTTGCTCATCTCAATTGGCGTACCGCCTTCCTGGTGGATAGTCTGTCAAAGCTCGCATGGAGTTCTCAACCTCTCCCTTTGATATATCCCCATACTCCCCTCTCCCATATGGGGCTCCTCTCTGCTCTTGTCTTCCGCGCCTCTACATCCCGACCTGCTATCCGAGCTGCCATATTGACGATCGGAGGTAGAGGGCCAATTGGACAGCGGGTATGGCTTGTAGCTGTGTTGCAGCTCTAATCCCTCAGAGGCTGAGCGCAATACTGCAGGGTTGACCCTGTCCTCCCTTGCATGCAGTTAGTACACACTTCCAAAATCTGGTGATTTGTCCAGTGCAGAGTTCACACTTGTGGTTTATGTTTGATCTGTGAATAATCCTCAAGAATAGGGACCTTTATATTCTGTATTGATGAACCTGGGATATTGGTCATACGTGGGTCGATTGCCGACCTAATCGGGCTCATGCGGAATCTCCAACATTGTCCTGTGGGATCTTTTGGAGCAACAACTGTAACTCCCAGCCGAATACCACCAGGGTCGCCAGATTTGCTGTACCTTCTGAACCACTGTCTGTCTCCAACCCGTATACAAATGACCACAGAAGCTGCATGCGATAATACTAGTTCAATACACAGAGAGGATATTAGTCAATCACACACACATGCAGGTTGGACTCTAAACTAACACACAAGAAAGATCAACTTAACTTGCAGGTGACTGGCATAAACAGATATACCCTCATCTGGAATCCGTCGTCTAGCAGTGCTGGATGTCTGTTCCTGGTCTTTGTTGTTTCCGGCTCTGGTCCCTCTGTGGATGGGGTGGATGGTCTCACCCTTGACTTGTGCAGGTATCACCATTGTCGGTGGTCGAGTGAGTGGGTGGTGGGCTGAGCAGCACCTTTCATCCCTTGTAGGATTTGCACACTATTTGGCGGTCCCAGGTAGATGTCCAATAGATCGATCAGGGCTTGACCTCCCTGATCGATCTGAACCCATTGGTGGTGGACACCTCGATGGCGTGACGGGTACCTGTCAGCCATGGCCATTAGTGTCCGAGGCACGTAGGCTTTCCAAAATAAGGAAAACCACGCCACCAAGTCTGGCACATATTGTTACTTTCTACCTGGAGCCATTGTCCCTGGATGTCCTTTCAAAGGCCTCTTCCCTGTTAGTTTCTGCAAGGTTCGAGCTGCAGCGCCTGTATATTTGCAAGCTGCAGCCTGTCTATGTCTCTGTGTTGACCAATTTCCCATCGATTAGCGCAGCTTTCCATTTTGGATGCCTACACCAGTCACCCTTACACCCAACCCCCTCACCCATACCCCAGTCACCTCTCTCCTCTTATCCGCCAATACCCGCGGCCAGGGGCAGGGGCACCCTTGTCTGGCATTACCGTCACTGCGGGGTTGCCCTGGGTATGGTCCTGGGTGGTCTCCCGGTAGGTGGTTGTCGGTTGGGCAGGATGTTCGGTGCCGAGGGAGCAGCGCTGTGGCTGTGGGTGGTGAAGGTTGGCACACCCGTACGGCCGGTGCCACTTTGTGGAACGAGGGGCCGGGGTGAGTAGTCGGTTAGTCGGTGTTCAGCAGAAAGGCGGGCAGTGCCTGGGCACTGCCCCAGTCCCGTGTGGGGGGGGGGGGACCACAGCTGCTCCGCTTGTCACCCCCTCCCCTTTTCCTCCCCTCCCACATGCCTGGCAGCACCCCCACCGCAGCCAACACGGACAGTGGCCGGGCTGGCAGCCCGCCGACACACCACGCCATTTGCTTCCGCCGTTCTCTCGCTCAGCAGCCAGGACGCCAGGTTCATGATTTGTGAGAGCACAAGTGAGCCACGCCTCCGGAACTCGGCCCATCGGAGGCGCAGAATCGCAGAGAGCCGGAACATCAGGCGTCAGGCCAGCTAATAATATGCCTACTGTACGTTCAGTCCACGTGGCGAGCCCCACATTTAGGCCATTTTGGAGGTGCCGGAGCATTCTGATTTGACGTCAAACCGGTATCTACCGCGAATGCGGCGTCAGAACCTATTCTCCACCCAAACGTGGTTCACGATTTTGGCGTCGGCAAATGATGATCCAGCCCAAAATATTGGAACATGATTAAGACTGGAACAAAAGGGAAAATAAATCAAACTGAAGAACTGAATGCAAGATCTGAAGTTGTTTCGCTCAGTGTTCTGTCCAGAAAGTTGTCATGAACCAAATCAGAAGATGAGTGATTTTCCTCCAGTTTGCGGTGTGCTCAACTGGAACATTGTAACAGACCGAGGACAGCATTGTGAGCATGAGAGCAAGTGGTATTTCAGGCCCTTAAGGTCTTATACCTATCAGAAATACCATCACTCATTGTTCAAAATTTCAATACGTACAGCACAACCTGTTCAACTTTTCCACATGAGCCATTAATGCGGGGAATGACTCGAGTCACCATTCTGTGTGATTTCTCAACGGGGTGGAAATCTTGCTGAAATCCTTGTTTCAGGAGATTGGTTTCTGAAGCCCACGTTTTTGTGTAATGACTGTAATCTGTATAACAGGCAGGATATTATATTTTGTTCCAAAATGTTATGTAATACCTGTGCAAAGTGAAATTAGTTGAGATTTTTCTGCTTTCAGTTGAATTTCACCCACAGAGAGGAAGTTAACAATTTATCTTCTGGTAAACAGCCGCTCAAGGGTGTTATTTTATTTAAATTCTCTGAATCCGCATTCACTCTTTCGCGAAGTGTACTTCCTGCAAAGGCTTTCTGTTGCTGGCGAATTCATTTGCTGGCTTTTCACAGTAACTTCATTTGAAGCCTACTTGTGACAATAAGCGATTTTCATTTCATTGCCCCAGAAAGATCATCACAATCTGTGAGTTCTACACGCTGAGTTTTATTACCTTGCTTTTACCAAGGATGCATATTTTGTTCTTATTGATATCTATCGCATTTTTGAAAGTGATGTGATGGCGATCTATTATCTACCTGGCTCGGTGCTAGATGTACCGTCCTTCATCGAAGCCATACATCAATGTCTCATATCCCTGTTGATCGATGCAAAGAATCATCGTCACCATTCTGACGAAGAGATGGAGAGTTATCCCGGGGTTCCTCTTCAATTCAGCTCTGCAGCAATCGTTGACCTAAGGTCTGTGAATTGTCTCCCTGCAAGGACATACACAGGAACTGAGAAACATAAATGTTGTCCTGTGAACATGGAGAGATTTACCCCGTCAGGAAATAATAACAATAAACACAGGCCGATAATGAAACTAATGTTTGTCTGCTTCCATAAATAACCCGTTTCAATGTGTCTTTCCCGATCATCCTATATTATAGATCTCTTATTCTCCACTCGATAACACATCAAACTCGCTGCTCTTTCCTTCTCTTGTGCACGCCTCTTCACAGCTCATTTCATTATCTGAAGTAGATGTTTCATCCTCTAGATTGTGAGCAGTGATGACGTTCTAGTGCAGATACTGAACCACACGTGCGATGTGGAGGTGTCGTCATTCAGCTGAGAACTTGAACCAAGCTAGATGGTACCTGCTAGATGGATGTAAAATATCCAGCGTCGCCATTCTGAAGGAGCGGAAGACAGTTATCCCGGGGTTCTCGTCAGTATCTCCATCATCCTCACAACATAAACTGACTGTTTGGTTTATGCCGCATTCTTTTTTTGTGAATGATATTAACGGAGAGCGAATATTGCGGCCTTACACTACCTGGGGAGAGAAAGGGCGCGAGAATAGTCCACGCGAGGACCAATCAGGGACAAGATAGATCTAGTCCCTGATACAGGGCTATTCACTTCCCTGGAAAGGGCAGGGAGAGGGTCCAGTTCAGGTTGAGGAGAATTTCAAAATAGAGCAGTTCTTGTCATCGCAGGAAAGTCGACAGTTAATTGGTTGATGAAGAGGTTTGCTGGGGGACGAAGCCGGAAATTATGGTGAGACTTATCTGTTTTTACTTAATTAAATTCTTTATATTTATAGCGTTATTGTTTCAATATGCCAGTCTATCTATTTGAAATTATGTTGAAATGTTGATGAGGTTATTTAGTATTCATTTGTAAGACTTGTGAATCTCGCAGCTTTACTGATAATAGTGCAGTTCGATGAATTAGTTGGGTTTATTACTACGAGAAAGGTAGTGAATGAAAATATTAATACTAGTTACGTTTAATATTAGCAGCGTTAAGGAGATAAACTTGGGGGGAAAAAAGGTTGGCAGGGGAAGGGCACCAGGAGATTGGCTCACTATTATGTTAGGGCATCGTCACTGTGTACTCCCAGCAACGGGAGAACTAGGAAAAACAAGTAAATAACGCAGTGGCTAACTAAAGAGATAGGGATGTCTTGTATAAGAAAAAGTACGCTGATAGCAGACGGAGGAGGATAAAATCTCTAAGCAGCAGGCAGAATATGGAAGTTTGAGGGTAGTTAAAAAAATAAAAAATAAACGCGACAGTCTGACAAAATAATAGCTGCTGACTAAACCAGAATCTCATTTTTAGGTTGACATCCGAATATTAAATGGAGGAACGGGAAGCAATTGGGGAACATAGAACATACGGTGCAGAAGGAGGCCATTCGGCCCATCGAGTCTGCACCGACCCACTTCCACGCTATCCCCGTAACACAATACCCCCTCCTAAACCTTTTGAACACTAAAGACAATTTAGCATGTCCACTCCATCTAAACTGCACGTCTTTGGACTGTGGGAGGAAACCGAAGCACCCGGAGGAAACCCACACTGACACGGGGAGAACGTGCAGACTCTGCACAGACAGTGACGCAGCGAGGAATCGAACCTGGGACCCTGGCGCTGTGAAGCCACAGTGCATACCACTGAGTTACCGTGCTGCCCACAAATATTGTATGCTTGAAGATATAGGTCACAGTTACCATCAATGGATATCAAGCATTCCTTTTTACCAACTAAGAACGTGATACCCAAGTAACTATTATTTCCTATTCAATCTGCGTATGTCACTAGTTTTAAATTTAATTTGAATATCCCTATCTGTCCACCCCTCCGTCGTCTATCTCTCTTTCGGTTCAAGAAAGCTGTTCACCTTTATCTTTGTCTTCTCAAGAGAAAGTGCGTTTGCCACATGTGTTGGCTTTATCATGGCACAGCAACGGCAAGAAGGGATATCTAGAATAGTTGTCGTGTCATTTCTATGTTATGTTTCCTTCCCTCCCTGCAGTTAATTTAATGACGATTTTGGTCCTACTGCGGGGAAAGTGCGGCCTTTCCAGTTGCAGCACTCGCTACCTGGTGACTATGGCATCCGGGGATATGATGTTCATTAACATTGAGATCATACTGTGGCAGTTGCGTTTCTATTATTATCCACTGTGGTTCCTGGACTTGACCCCTGTATGCAGTGTGTCAGTGTCCTTCGTGAAGCAGCCGTCAAAATTTCTGTCTGGTTCACTGTCATGTTCCCCTTTGAGCGATTTGTCGCCACTTGCTTCCAGAAGCTGAAAGCGACATATTGTACCAATAAACCTGCGACTGTGTTGCTTGCAACATCTACCATTCTGTGCTGTTTAAATAATGTTCCCAGATACTTTACATATGGACCTCGGAAAATAACCGACAATATGCCGTGGGGCTTTTATGTTAAGAAAAGCTACATTGCTGACCGAAGATGGCGGGGTTTTGCTAAGTTTTCAATGGCTTAACGCCAATGATCCCATTTAAATCTGATCCTTAATGTTCTGATATTCAGGCGCATTTTAATGGGCAGCCGAGCTCGTAACTCATTCAAGGGTCAAAGCAACGTAGAGAACGAGAGTGACCCAGCTATGGAGAGGAGAAAAATGTTTATTCTTTTACTCTTCACCATATCCGGCAGCTTCATAATTCTATGGTTTTTGTATGTTTTATATTTACGTAAAGTGCTCAAACCCTTTTTAGTTGTCCGTGATTATTATAAATTTCTGTCAGCGGCATATATGCTGCGGGATCTAAGCTGCTGAACAAACACTATTATTTATGTGGTGACTCAGTCCAAGTTGAGAGCAGAGTAGAAGAGAATGCTGAAATACCCGTTTACATCAATTGTTGAGTATATTGATTAAAATGAATTTGGAGCAACCAACAATCCAATGTATAAGATATTGGAACAAGGCACCTCTGTGAGCAGCAATATGACAAAGGTGCAGCTAATAATGGGCAAGACCTGACCTCGGGGGAGATTGGATTTGTCAAAGCCTTGACAAAGAGTCATCGGACTCGAAAGGTTAGCTCGCTTCTCTCCCTACAGATGCTGCCAGACTTGCTGAGAATTTCCAGCATTTTATCTTTCGTTTCAGATTCCAGCATCCGCAGTAATATGTTTTTAAATGAGGAGATATTGCAGGTTGGGATTTTTCTCGCTGGAGTTCAGAAGAATGAAGAGGGATCTCATAGAGACTTATAAAATTCTAACAGGACTAGACAGGGTAGATGCAACGAAGATGTTACGAATGATGGGTGTGTCCAGAACCAAGGGTCACAGTCTGAGGATTCAGGGAAAACCATTTCGGACAGAGATAAGGACACATTTGTTCGCACAAAGAGTGGTGAGCCTGTGGAATCAATTACCACAAGAAGTAGTTGATGCTAAATCTTTGAATATATACAAGAGGAGGCTCGATATAGCACTTGGGGAGAATGGTATCAAAGACAAAGGGGAGAAAGCAGGATTAGGCTATTGAGTTGGATGATCAGCCATGATCGTGATGAATGGCGGAGCAGGCTGGAAGGGCCAAAAGGCCTCCTCCTGCTCCTATCTTCTATGTATCTATGTATCTATGTACCTGTTTCCCCAAGTGGTGACTTGCTGGCCCCCGGAATATACCATGGGATGGATTCAGGCGTCGGGAACCCCTGAGGCTCTGCCGCCACCTGGCGCTATCAGTCCTGGAGGCCTGCTCTCGTCACGACCAGGATTTGCAGGCTCGCAGCCATGGAGCACAGAGAATTGACCACCTCCACCTGGGACTGCGCCACATAATGCTGTGATTTGGCACTACCTTCTGTGTCCATGCCACATCAGTCAATAAATGCGTCATATCCTTCTGGTACAGGCCACCCTACTTTGTATGCCACATCGGCCAGCGCTGGGTACATGCTGTTGATGCTCTCAGCAATGTCGTACAGTGACTGGGCCACACTCAGGAGTGCCGCTGCAGTGCCCAGGTGGTTGTGGCATATGGATGCCTTTGGGAGGGCAGCCCTTTCCTTTGCCTCGACCACCAACTGCTCAGATTTCCCGAGGGTTGATTGAGCCATTGCTGAAAACTTCGGTCCAAGGATAGGGCCATACGGCAGGCCAAGTTTTATAATTGGGGGTGGGGTAATTATGATGCTATTAGGCAAGAATTTGGGAGTATAAGATGGGAACAGAAACTGTCAGGGAAAGGCATAAATGAAAAGGGGAGCTTGTTCAAGGAACAAATACTGCGTGTCCTTGATAGACATGTCCCTGTAAGGCCGGGAGGGAATGGCCGTGTGAGAGAACAATGGTTCACAAAAGAGGTTGAATGTCTTGTCAAGAGGAAAAAGGAAGCGTATGTAAGGATGAGAAAACAAGGTTCAGTTGGGTCACTTGAGGGTTACAACGTAGCAAGGAAAGAGCTAAAAAAAAAAGGGCTTAGGAGAGATAGGGGTGGGGGGGGGGGGGGGTGAGAAGTCCTTTGCGGGTCGGATCAAGGAAAACACCAAGGCTTTTTGATCTTATGCGAGAAATAAAAGAATGGCCAGGGTGAGATTAGGGCCGGTGAAGGACAGTAGTGTAGAACTGGTGCATGGAGTCAGAAGAGATAGGCGAGGCGTTGAATGAATATTTTTCTTCAGTGTTCACCGGGGAGAGGGGATATGATTTTGAGGATGACAGTGTGACACAGGCGGGTGGGCTGGAAGAGGTAGATGTTGTGAGGGAAGATGTATTAGCAATTTTGAAAAACCTGAGGGTCGACAAGTCACCTGGACCAGATGGGATATATCCTAGGATTATTTGGCAGGCAAGGGTTGAGATTGCAGAGACTTTGGCTTTGACCTTTGGGTCCTCACTGTCCACGGGGATAGTGACAGAGGATTGGAGAGTGGCGAATGTTGTTCCTCTGTGCAAGAAAGGGAATTGGAATTACCCTAGAGGCTGGTTAGTCTTACTTCGGTGGTCGGTAAGTTAATGGAAATGGTCAGAGGGATAGGATGAATGACCATTTGGAAAGATGCTGGAGAGACAGAAAATGCCGGGGGGTTGCAATGCGGTGGGACGGAAGATCATGCCCCAGATAGTGCACCAGGAGTTCTTTACCATGCACTGCAGGAACGTGCCAATGTTCCATGGTCAGCACCTGCCAAACGCATGAGCATCATCTGCTAGAAATTGAGAGCAGCAGGTATCTGGGAACATCAATCTGAACATGCCCTCCAACTGATTTGGAACATGTTGCCAAGGCCTCATTGTCTCTGCGTCTAAATCCTGTAACTGACTCCCGACCAGTTATGCAGGTGTACCTATACCACGTGGACCGCAGGTTTTCAAGAAGGTAGCTATGTTCTGAAGAGAAATTATGGGCACACAACAAATAATACACAAGTCAATTGCGCGAACATCCCGTAAATTATTTTTTTCAAGAAATACTGTTCTCTGCTTCGGTTACAAAGTGATTAATCTGTCATTTCCAATTATTTTATACTCGCCTAATAGAAATCTAAATTTACTGTTTGCCATATATTTTCCTTTCTTTATCTCAGTAAGAAGTCTTACAACACCAGGTTAAAGTCCAACAGGTTTGTTTCAAACACTAGCTTTCGGAGCACTGCTCCTTCCTCAGGAGAATGAAGAGGTATGTTCCCGAAACACATATACAGACAAATTCAAAGATGCAAGACAATGCTTAGAATGCGCGCATTTGCAGGTAATTAAGTCTTTACAGATCCAGAGATAGGGTTAACCCCAGGTTAAAGAGGTGTGAATTTTCTCAAGCCAGGACAGTTGGTAGGATTCCGCAAGCCCAGGCCAGATGGTGGGGGATGAATGTAATGTGTCATGAATCCCAGGTCCCAGTTGAGGCCGCACTCATGTGAACGGAACTTGGTTATAAGGTTCTGCTCGGCGATTCTGCGTTGTCGCGCGTCCTGAAGGCTGCCTTGGAGAATGATTACCCGGAGATCAGAGGCTCAATGCCCTTGACTGCTGAAGTGTTCCCCGACTGGAAGGGAACATTCCTGCCTGGTGATCGTCGTGCAATGTCCGTTCATTCATTGTCGCAGGGTCCGCATGGACTCGCCAATGTACCACGCTTCGGGACATCCTTTCCTGCAGCGTATGAGGGAGACAACATTGACCGAGTCGCATGAGTTTGTACCGCGTACCTGGTGGGTGGTCTTCTCATGTGTAATGGTGGTATCCATGTCGATGATCTGGCACATCTTGCAGAGATAGCCATGGCAGGGTTGTGTGATGTCGTGGTCGCTGTACTGAACGCTGGGTAGTTTGCTGCAAATAATGGTTTGTTTGAGGTTGTGCGGTTGTTTGAAGGCAAGTAGTGGGGGTGTGGTGATGAGTCGAGCCCTAAATCCCATTCGTACGAGAGCATTCTTCAGTGTCTGTAGGTGTCTGTTACGCTCCTCTTCGTCTGAGAAGATCCTGTGTATACGGAGGGCGTGTCTTTTGGGAATCGCTTCTTTAGTGTGTTTATGGTGGAAACTGGAGAAGTGGAGCACCGTGAGGTTATCCCTGGGCTTGCGGTAAAGAAAAGTGCAGAGGTGACATTCCTTGATGGAGGTGAGTGCGTCAAGAATGCAACTGATTTTGGAGAGTAGTCCATGGTGAGTCTGATGGTGGAATGGAACTTATTGATGTCATCGTGTAGTCGTTTCAGTGATTCTTCGCCGTGGGTCCAAAGGAAAAAATGTCATTGATGTATCTGGTATATAACATCGGTTGAAGGTCCTGTGCGGTGAGCAGGTCTTGTCCAAACTTGTCCAAACATATCAGCATGAATATGTTGGCATATTGAGGGGCGAAGTTGGTCCCCATCGCTGTTCTGTGTGTCTGGGTGAAGAACTTGTTGTCGAAGGTGACGACGTTGTAATCGAGAATGAAGCGGATGTGTTGCAGAATTGCATCTGGAGATTGGCAGTTGTCGGTGTTGGAGATTGGCAGTTGTTGGTGTTGAATACTGAGTCTGTTGCAGCAATGCTGTTGTCATGGGGGATGCTGGTGTAGAGTGCCCAGACGTCCATTGCGACATGGAATGTTCCAGGTTCAACTGGTCCATGGGTGCTGAGTTTCTATCGTAAGTCTGTCGTGTCACGACAGACCCTGGGCGTACCGTGTACGATGGGTTTCATGATGCCCTCGATGTAGCCAGAGGGGTTCTCACACAGGATCTCATTGCCTGAAACGATAGGAAGGCCTGGACTGTTGGCCTTGTGTATATTCGGGAGGCAGTAGAGATCTCCAATGCGGGGAGGACGTGGGATGAGAGCATGTAGCGTGCTATGAACGTCTGGATCCAAGGTCTTGATCAGTCTGTTCAGTTGGTGGATGTTTTCCTTGGTCGGATCTGCGGGCAACTGTCTGTAGTGTTCTTGGTTGTTGAGTTGTCCGTAGTCTTCTTTGCAGTAGTCCGTTCTGTTCAGTATGACGGTGGCACCTCCTTTGTCTGCTTGTTTGACGACGATGTTGCGGTTGGTCTTGAGAGCGCGGATGGCGTTGCGTTGTGCTTGGGTGACGTTCGGGGCTGTCTTGTGAATGAGACTGATGAATCTGGCATTGACGCGACTCCTGACGGCTTGAACATACATGTCGAGTCTAGGGCAGGGGCCTTCTGGAGGGGTCCAGTTCCTCGTCACAATGGACGTCGCGGCACTCTACACCAGTATCCCCCATGACGATGGCATTGCTGCAAAAGCATCAGTACTCAACACCGACAACTGTCAATCTCCAGACGCAATTCTGCAACTGATCCGCTACATTCTGGATCACAACGTCTTCACCTTCGACAACAAGTTCTTCATCCAGACGCATGGAACAGCCATGGGGACCCAATTCGCTCCTCAATATGCCAACATCTTCGTGCACAAGTTTCAGCAAGTCCTCCTCACTGCACAGGACCTTCAACCGACGTTATATACCAGATAAATCGATGAAATTATTTTCCTTTGGACCCACTGCGAAGAATCACTGCAACGACTACACGATAACATCAATAAGTTCCATCACACCATCAGACTCTCCATGGATCACTCTCCAAAATCAGTTGTATTCGTGGACGCACTCATCTCCATCAAGGACGGTCATCTCAGCACTTCGCTTTACCGCAAGCCCACAGATAACCGCACAATGCTCCACTTCTCGAGCTTCCACCCTGAACACACTAAAGAAGCCATTCCATATGGACAAGCCCTCCGTACACACATGATCTGCGCAGACGAGGAGGAGCGTAACAGACATCTACTGACGCTGAAAGATCCCCTGGTACGAACGGGATATGGCGCTCGACTCATCGATCGACAGTTCTAACGTGCCACAGCAAAAAAAAACGCACCGACCTCCTCAGAAGACAAACACAGGACACAACCGACAGAGTACCCTTCGTCGTCCAGTACTTTCCCGGAGCGGAGAAACTACGACATCTTCTTCGCAGCCTTCAACACGTCATCGATGAAGATGAGCACCTTGCCAAGGTCATCCCCACACCCCCACTACTTGCCTTCAAACAACCGTGCAACCTCAAACAAACCATTGTTTGCAGCAAACTACCCAGCCTTCAGAACAGCGACGACGACACCACACAGCCCTGCCATGGCAATCTCTGCAAGATATGCCAGATCATTGACATGGATACCACCATTACACATGAGACCACCACCCACCAGGTACGCAGTACATACTCGGGCGACTCGGCCAAAGTTGTTTACCTGATACATTGCAACAAAGCGTGTCCCGAAGCGTGGTACATTGGCGAGACCATGCAGACGCTGCGACAACGAATGAACGGACATCGGGCGACAATCGCCAGGCAGGAATGTTCCCTTCAGTCGGGGAACACTTCAGCAGTCAAGGGAATTCAGCCTCTGATCTCAGGGTAAGCCTTCTCCAAGGCGGCTTTCAGGACGTGCGACAACGCAGAATCGCCGAGCAGAAACTTATAGCCAAGTTCCGCACACATGAGTGCGGCCTCAACCGGGACCTGGGATTCATGTCGCATTACATTCATCCCCCACTATCTGGCCGGGGCTTGCGAAATCCGACCAAATGTCCTGGCTTGAGACAATTCACACCTCTTTAACCTGGGGTCACCCCTATCTCTGGATCTGTAAAGACTTAATTACCCGCAAATGTTCGCATTCTAAGCATTGTCTTGCATCTTTGAATTTGTCTATATATATGTTTCTGGAACATACCTCTTCATTCACCTGAGGAAGGAGCAGTGCTCCGAAAGCTAGTGTTTGAAACAAACCTGTTGGACTTTAACCTGGTGTTGTAAGACTATTTACAGTGCTCACCCCAGTTCAACGCCGGCATCTGCACATCATTTTTTAATCTCGTTTCCCTGTTCAAGAGTGCCTCACTTTGCGTGCCGAAAGAACTCGGCTATACTAAGGCAATGTCTAGCTATTAGCCCTGCAGCAATTACGGCGAATCATCTCATCATCTTCGCAACGACCTTGATATCTTTCTTAAACTTTGCTGACGTGAATGAAATGTCGCAGTTGCAGCCCGATCCTATCTGAGTAAAAGGAAAGCTCATAGTCCATGATTTCCTACACGTCATGTGAGTGTCCCTTTCAGAAAAATGTAGTCTCTTCTCATGTAACTTACAGCACGTTGGTCTGTGGCTGTGAGGTGTGAGGGGGGGGGGGGGGGGGGGGGGGGGGGGTTCAGTGTCAGTTTGAATGCTGTGGACGCAGGAGAAAGAAGTGTTTTTCTCTGTCTTTCTATGTTTTCATTTTAAAGAGCTGTTCCAGTAAAAAGCACATAAGTTTTGTCTAACGTTAAAGATATAGTTGATTTCCAAAATGAGTTTGAATCTGCTGGCTGAGACTAGATCAGAACCTGAAGGATCTTTGCAGCCGACAACAGCCCTCCTCACTATCCACAACTCCACCAATCTTCGTATCGTCTACATATTTACTGACCCACCCTTCAACTCCCTCATCCAAGTCATTAATGAAAATCACAAACAGCAGAGGACCCAGAAATGATCCCTGCGGTACGCCACTGGTAACTGGGATCCAGGCTGAATATTTGCCATCCACCACCACTCTCTGACTTCTATCGGTTAGCCAGTTCGTTATCCAACTGGCCAAATTTCCCACTATCCCATGCCTCCTTACTTTTTGCATAAGCCTACCATGGGGAACCTTATCAAATGCCTTACTAAAATCCATGTATACTACATCCACTGCTTTACCTTCATCCACATGCTTGGTCACCTCCTCCAAGAATTCAATAAGACTTGTAAGGCAAGACCTACCCCTCACAAATCCGTGCTGACTATCCCTAATCAAGCAGTGTCTTTCCAGATGCTCAGAGATCCTATCCTTCAGTACCCTTTCCATTACTTTGCCTACCACCGAAGTAAGACTAACTGGCCTGTAATTCCCAGGGTTATCCCTAGTCCCTTTTTTGAACAGGGGCACGACATTCGCCACTCTCCAATCCCCTGGTACCATCCCTGTTGACAGTGAGGACGAAAAGATCATTGCCAACGGCTCTGCAATTTCATCTCTTGCTTCCCATAGAATCCTTGGATATATCCCGTCAGGCCCGGGGGACTTGTCTATCCTCAAGTTTTTCAAAATGCCCAACACATCTTCCTTCCTAACAAGTATTTCCTCGAGCTTACCAATCTGTTTCACACTGTTCTGTCCAACATTATCACCCCTCTCATTTACACAATCTCCCGCTACTGTCCTTGATCGGACCTACCCTCGCTCTAGTCATTCTCATATTTCTCACATATGTGTAAAAGGCCTTGGGGTTTTCCTTGATCCTACCCGCCAAAGATTGTTCATGCCCTATCTTAGCTCTCCAAATCCCTTTCTTCAGTTCCCTCCTGGCTATCTTGTATCCCTCCAATGCCCTGTCTGAACCTTGTTTCCTCAGCCTTACATAAGTCACCTTTTTCCTCTTAACAAGACATTCAACCTCTCTTGTCAACCATGGTTCCCTCACTCGACCATCTCTTCCCTGCCTGACAGGGACATACATATCAAGGACACGTAGCACCTGTTCCTTGAACAAGTTCCACATTTCACTTGTGTCCTTCCCTGCCAGCCTATGTTCCCAACTTATGCACTTCAATTCTTGTCTGACAACATCGTATTTACCCTTCCCCCAATTGTAAACCTTGCCCTGTTGCACGTACCTATCCCTCTCCAATACTAAAGTGAAAATCACAGAATCGTGGTCACTATCTCCAAAATGCTCCCCCACTAACAAATCTATCACTTGCCCTGGTTCATTACCCAGTACTAAATCCAATATTGCCCCTCCTCTGGTCGGACAATCTACATACTGTGTTAGAAAAGCTTCCTGGACACACTGCACAAACACCACCCCATTCAAACTATTTGATCTAAAGAGTTTCCACTCAATATTTGGGAAGTTAAATTCGCCCATGACTACTACCCTATGACTTCTGCACCTTTCCAAAATCTGTTTCCCAATCTGTTCCTCCACATCTCTGTTACTATTGGGGGGCCTATAGAAAACTCCTAACAAGGTGACTGCTCATTACGTATTTCTGACTTCAACCCATACTACCTCAATAGGGTGATACTCCTCGAACTGCCTTTCTGCAGCTGTTATACTATCTCTAATTAATAATGCCACCCCCCCCCCCCCCACACCTCTTTTACCACCCTCCCTAATCTTATTGAAACATCTATAACCAGGGACCTTCAACAACCATTTCTGCCCCTCTTCTATCCAAGTTTCCGTGATGGCCACCACATCGTAGTCCCAAGTACCGATCCATGCCTTAAGTTCACCCACCTTATTCCTGATGCTTCTTGCGTTGAAGTATACACACTTCAACCCATCTCCGTGCCTGCAAGTACTCTCCTTTGTCAGCGTTCCCTTCATTACATGCTTTGGCGTCCTGAATATCGGCTACCTTAGTTGCTGGACTACAAATCCGGTTCCCATTCCCCTGCCAAATTAGTTTAAACCCTTCCGAAGAGTACTAGAAAACCTCCCTCGCAGGATATTGGCTGCCCCTCTGGTTCAGATTACACCCGTCCTGCTTGTACAGGTCCCACCTTCCCCAGAATGCGCTCCAATTATCCAAATACCTGAAGCCCTCCCTCCTACACCATTCCTGCAGCCACGTGTTCAACTGCACTCTCTCCCTATTCCTAGCCTCTATCACGTGGCACCGGCAACAAACCAGAGATGACAACTCTGTCTGTCCTGGCTTTCAACTTCCAGCCTAACTCCCTAAACTTGTTTATTACCTCCACGCCCCTTTTCCTACCTTTGTCGTTGGTACCAATGTGCACCACGACTTCTGGCTGCTCCCCCTCCCCCTTAAGGATCCTGAAGACACGATCCGAGACATCCCTGGCCCTGGCACCCGGGAGGCAAGATACCTTCCGGGAGTCTCGCCCGCGACCACAGAATCTCCTATCTATTCCCCTAACCATTGATTCTCCTACAACTATTGCTTTTCTATTCTCCCCCCTTCCCTTCTGAGCCCCAGAGCCAGACTCAGTGCAAGAGACCTGGCCGCTAGGGCCTTCCCCCGGTAGGTCATCCCCCCCAGCAGCATCCAAAACGGTATACTTGTTTTGAAGGGGAACGGCCACGAGGGATCCCTGCACTGTGTGCCTGTTTGTTTTTTCCAGCCTGACTGTAACCCAGCTATTCTTGTCCTGTACCTTGGGTGTGGTTACCTCCCTGTAACTCTCCTCAATCACCCCCTCTGCCTACCGGATGATCCGAAGTTCATCCAGCTTCAGCTCCAGTTCCCTAACACGGTCTTTGAGGAGCTGTAGTTGGGTGCACTTCCCGCAGGTATATTCAGTGGGGACACCGGCGGTATCCCTCACTACCCACATCCAACAGGAGGAGCATGTAACTGGCCTAGCCTCCATCCCCTCTTACCTTACAGAATATAGCTGCCGTGTGGACTAACTAGATCTCCGCCCTCCGACTCTGCTCCCAGTCAGCTACACTTCCTGTAAACTCTTGTCTCTCTTCACACTCTTTGCGGAAATGTCGGAAACAAAATGAAAGGAGCACCTTACTCCCTCCTCACCTAACTCCCTATGTCACCAAACTCTCACTATCGCACTCAAAAAGCACCAAATTCAGCACTCAGTGCAAACAAAGTCTGCACTGTAGGGGATCACTTTTATACTGTGAATCTAGCCTCTGAAAAACTGGCCTAATCCAATTAACTAATTAACAAGCTCCAGCTGCAAGTGCCTACAAGTAGAAGCCTCTTTAAAGCTGATTGAAAATTCACCTTCTTCTCAACCAAACAGCAACTTTTAAGTTAATTAACTAAATAAAAGAAAGACTAAACTTGCGATAAAAATTAAGCCTTATACTCCCTTGGTCACCAAACTCTCACTATCGCACTCAAAAAGCACCAAATTCAGCACTCAGTGCTATCTTGTCTAGGAGTACAGTTTATCTTGGGTAATGAAATAGCTGGATCGCAAGTGGGAGTGGTGCCAGACTTACCCCTCTGAAATTGAAACAGGTTCGAAAAGAAATTGAAAGTATGCTTGAAAACGGCATTATTGAGTGGGTTGCAGCGATTGGAGCTCACCCACAGTAATGGTACCGAAACCGGACCGTATCCAAAGATTGTGTGTGGACTGCAGGAACGTTAATGATTTTACAAGAACAGACTCTTATCCTATCCCACCGTTGGAGGACTGCATCGAGAAGGTGGGACAATCAGCTTTTATCTCCAAACAGGACTTATTCAAAAGTTACTGGCAGCTAGCTTGATCCGAAAGGTTGAAGGAGAATTCAGCTTGTGTGATTCCAAGTGGTACATACCAATTGGCATGAAGAACGCTCCAGCACATTTCAATGGTCAATTAACAAAGTCATTTCAGGATTACCTGATTGTACTGTGTACATAGACGATCTGGTGATTTTTAGTCAAACTTGGAAAGAACACTTGAAACGTCTAATGGAGTTATTCGACTGACTTCAGGAATCTGATTTGGTGGTAAACCCAGCGATAAGTGATTTTGAAAAGCCCAAGTCACGTTTCTTGGCCGTACAATTGGACATAGACAAATGGCCCCATGGGGTTTGAAAACAAAAGTTATTGGGAAGTTCCCAATACCCTCCACATGAAGGGAATTAAGGAGAATTCTTAGCATGAGTGATTTTTACCGTGAATTTCTGCTGGAGTTTAACAGTGTAGTTGCTCCACCGTGGACTCGCTGAAGAAGCGTAGCAACTTTCAGTGGACGGCGGAGGTATTTGACGGCCTGAAGGCCGTGTTAACCACCGCTCCTGTGTTGGCTAACTCAAATTACTCAAATCCATTTTAGGTGGTTGTCGATGCGAGTGATGTGGCCGTAGGTGCTGTGCTACTGCAAGAAGATGATGACCGAATAGAGCGGCCTGTTGGATATTTTTTACACAAAAAAAAAATTATGTCGAGAGGAAGTATTCAGCAATTGAACAGGAGACTTTGAGCTTGATGCTGGCTTTGCACCATTTTAACATGTATTTTGAAAATGAAATGAAAATCGCTTATTGTCACAAGTAGGCTTCAAATGAAGTTACTGTGAAAAGCCCCTAGTCGAATTCCGGCGCCTGTTCGAGGAGGCTGGTACGGGAACAATTCGTCTGAAACAAATATATATACTGATCATATTCCACTGACGTTTTTGGAGAAGTTCCAGAATTGAAATTCCAGACTGTTTCGATGGAGTCTATTCTTGCAGCCATTTAATTTGAAACATATGCATGTGGCAGGGCGAGAAAACGTGATAGCCGATGCTTTGTCACGACTGTGATAAAAAGAAGCAGGTTCGATGATTGAAGACTGACTTAAATGGACTTTATTATTATTAATATTTGTCTGTTTTGAGGTTTTAAAACATATGTATGTTTCATGTATAATAACAGCAAAATGGATTATTATTTAAATGATAAAATATTAAAACATGCTGCTGCGCAGAGAGAGCTGGGTGGGCTAGTGCATGAGTCGCAAAAAGCTGTTTTACAGGTGCAACAAGTGATTAAGAAGGCGAATGGAATTTTTTCCTTCATTGCTAGACGGAACAAGTTTAAGACTAGGGAGGTTATGCTGCAATTGTACAAGGTGTTAGTGAGGCCACACCTGGAGTATTGTGTTCAGTTTTGGTCACCTTACCTGAGAAAGGACGTACTGGCACTGGAGGGTGTGCAGAGGAGATTCACTAAGTTAATCCCAAAGCTGAAGGTGTTGGATAACGAGAAGAGGTTGAGTACACTGGGACTGTACTCATTGGAATTTAGAAGGATGAGGGAGGATCTTGTCGAAACATATAAAATTATAAAGGGAATAGATAGGATAGATACCGGCAGGTTGTTTCCACTGGCCGGTGAAAGCAGAACTAGGGGGCATAGCCTCAAAATAAGGGGAAGTTGATTTGGGACTGAGTTGAGGAACTTATTCACCCAAAAGGTTGTTGATCTATGGATTTCCTTGCCCAGTGAAGCAGTTGAGGCTCCTTCAATAAATATTTTAAAGATAAAGATAGATAGTTTTTTGAAGAATAAAGGGATTAAGGGTTATGGTGTTCGGGCCGGAAAATGGAGCTGAGTCCACAAAAGATCAGCCATGATCTCATTGAATGGCGGAGCAGGCTCGAGGGGCCAGATGACCTACTCCTGCTCCTAGTTCTTATGTTCTTATGTATGGGTATCGGTAAGACTTGAGATGCTGAAATAAAATGAAGAAAATACGAAGTTGATCAGAGACTGAACCTTTCTTAATGGAACACCGCCCCCAGAAATGAAAGAAACCATCAACTTCAAAGATGGTTTCATTTTTCACCTTCTAACTTCTAACACTTGACATGAAACATGGTTAGTTTAGGAGTAAATCATTTTTAATCAACCGTGTACCATCCAGAATCGCAGGGTGCGTTAAAACGCTGGCATCAGACGTTAAAGGCAATGTTGAGGGCTTATTGTCAAGATTAGTGGCCTGGACGGTAGCACAAGATTCGCCCATATTTCCTCTTCAAGAATTGACCCTCTCACGCTTCACTCCGTTCCTTGCTGCGCATCTGCTCTTTTGACTGACCTTCCACTGTCTGTTTGCAGTCACATAGTATCAAACACTTCTTGGTTCCACGCAACTCATTGCAGATATCATTGGTTAATCTAAAAGTTCACTCCGAATTCCAAAATTAGTTATTAATCACTTTTTCAAATTATTTTATTCAATATGGAAATGGATGTGAAGTCCAACATTTGTTTCCATTCAATAAATCTGCACAACTGTATATTTAAGAGATAACCGCATTGCTCTGGGATAGAATTCATATGGAGGCCACTCGAGGGAAAGATGACCGTTTTCCTTCTCCTCACTGCGAATTAGTATGTGTTGCTATAATCACTAATATTATATTTGTCCCAATAACTGGAATTGAATTCCATATATATTTATTTAATTAATTGAAGTTCACCTTATGAATTTGAATCTATGTTATCCGATTATTTTATTTTGCCCTTAAATCACCAGTCGTGTGAGATTACCAATACGCCACCTGTCGTATTCGAAGCCTCCGAGTCTGCAATTTGATCTCCAATAGGACTGAACCATCCATGAGTGTGTTGCTTGTTTTCGAGAAGTAAATCCGTGAACATTTCTGATGTTCGGTTTCTCAGAGATTATAAGCCATTACTAATTCTACACGGACATTGTCATAAGTCACAAAGGAACGTAATGACGATTTTAGGCAATTAATAATTCAAAATACGTTGAAAACAATCTGAACGTCCTGGAACCTCACACAGCCTGTGATAAATAGTGATTGTTTCAAGTTGCTTACAATCATGAGCCTTGACATTAAATGGTTTGTTTTCTGCACAGATTCCGGTATATATGTTGCCTATCTCCAGTATTTTCTAGTTACTTTAGATTTTTAGCATCCTAAGTCCGTTAACATTGTTCTTACAACATTCGTTCCAAAATAATCAGTTCCTCCGGATATTTTCCATTCATTCCTTATTGAGGCATATACTACCAATACAAAACTATTACGTTTTCTCACAACCTCCGCCCGCGGTCTGTGCTGACAGTTTGCAGGTGATCGGATTGTGCTTTGCTGTTTGAACTTCCCAACAAATCATACAGATTTCTGCTTTCACTGACATCGAACTCGAATTTAGGAGAGGGATTTGATTTAAAATAAAATAGGCAATTTGAAATATTTTCTTAAAGATGAAGCATTGTTGAGAATATGTTAGGTGGTCGCGCAGCGAAACACCATTGAATTTCTGGATACATTTTTAACCAGTCGGTCAGCAAAGTCTAATTTTGATCAACCTAAATCCGTACGTGTCAGTCAAACGCCCGATTCTCGGATAGAGCCTGCACGAAGAGATATGTTTGAAGGCTCAATGGCTGAAGAAGTATATGTGGAGAGAGAACAACGTTTTGTTTTCCTTCTGTGACAGTCGCCGCCTGCACAGCCGTTTGTTTGCCAAAATCTAATTGCCGTTCGCGCAACGATTTTCTGTCAGAGAAATGTTGAGATTCAAGCTGATTACATGCCACCTATAAGCCCATGCATCGCCGGATCTGTTGGTCGTTATCATGAATGTTACTTTATACTGTTGTTGATTTTTATTTCCTGGCAAATGTTTTGTTCGGGACCTCTGTGTTTCCTTTCACTATGCCCTTTTGTATGCAGCCACGGACATTTCCGACTGCAGAACCGTTGCTCACTTTATTCTCATTTGCTCCCAAGAGCTGAGGACCAGAAACTGCACGAAGAAACTGGTAGGAGGGGTTACAATAACTGTGCGCCTGCCCATCTGTAGCAAAATAAAACATCCCCTTCTGTATTTTATTTGATCCCTTCATCATGGTTGCGAATATACCCAATTATAGTGCCAGACAATAATATCATGCTGTTTCACTGAGTTCGTGCACAAACACATTTATTTATTCTGTGATACAAAGCCAATTCAGAGAGGAGATGGAGAATGGGCGGAAGTGCCATGTGAGGTTATTAGTTACTTTAGTGAAACAATGGTGACGGCAGTAGAATTCTTCCAGTGAATTTTAATTACATGTTATGACCACATAGGTGTGCTTTCTTTTTCTCTCGCTCTGTCTCACTCTGCTCTAGCAATTATATAATCAATGTGTTATAAAAACTGGGTTTTATTGCGCAGAAATCCATGAACAGAAAAAAAGAACTGGCAAATCTAGACTGCATATATTTGTATTGCTTGGATTACCTTCTTTTTCTGGATAAAACCTGATACAACTGAAAAGTCTGAGATCACGCTGATTGTGGAATGGGTGTATAATTAGATCCTGCAGCGAAACGCAGTCGACTGCACTGGGATGGGAGGCCAGCCCCTTGGTAATATCTTGTTAGTGCAATGCCTGTTGAACTACAAACTGATCTTTAAACTTAAGTGCCTTCACCGTTGATTTATTTAACAATTATTTCATCATCCTCACTGTAGAATATTATAGAAGAATCCCTAATTAATTTCCAGATGCTCGCGTCATAATCAGGTGGCTTTGAATGCTATTGGGTGCTGCATAGACTCCCCTCAGCACTGGAATGAGCAGCAGTGAGCGTCATGCGCAGTTTTTAATGAACGGGAGCACACCCGGCATCAGCACCTCTGCACGTTTGTCTGTGGAGAGTGCAGTTTATGAATAAGGTTCCAGCTGGAGCTGTATCCTTTACTACATGCCGGTGTTGCTATCAAAGGCAGTGGCGATATCTTTTGCAGTGGCCCTGAAGAAAGTCCTTGTAATCTGCCTCTTTCAATTGCCGCAGTCTGTTGTGTTCTGGGTTCACCCACTATGCTCTTCGGCCTGGACCTACGGGATTCCGACATTGAAGGAACATCGCTTACCGGCCTAACACAGATGTGCTTCCAGAGAATGTAGGAACATTTGTATTCCTTCTCCTTCGAAATGCTAGAGGTTACGTTTTTGGAAGAGGCATAAAGGTACATCTTGTAGGTGGCACATGCTGATGACATTGTTTATTGGTATAAGGAGGGAGTTTGAAGGAATTGGATGGGGTTTCAATCAATCGTTCTGCTTGTTCCCAGAGGTTGCTGAGTCAGTAATTGTGTTCCTCGCCTCAGAGGCTTCTAAATGTTCCTGTGGGAAAATAATTCATATGTCTCATGCAGTTATCTTGCAAGTCAATGAGAAACCCTGGATGTGGCCTCGTCGGTTTTCAGCGATGATCTTTTCAATTAATTCAAAAGGAAGATGAAGAATATTTCTTGCTAGAGATGATCATTACCTAACACTTGTCTAATACAAATTTGAATACCAAAAGTTCAACTGAAGGAAAGTTTTCAGGACGTTTTGCAAATGAGCAAACACTGCTTCAGTAACTGAGGATTTAAAAATATTTCTGAACAGGGTACAATCATCAGAATGGACGATTCACCTCTCCAGATTCCAACTGAATGTTTCTTGGCCCGTTGTCTCTGAAGGGCTGGCTTTAGTCATCTGTCCCCTATATCTACGTTTATCACATGTATCGATGTCTGCGAGTTCCTGATGCTCGTTAAAAAAACACTAGGATTCCTGAAAAGAGCAGCAAATTGCACATCTACCATCTCTATGGTTTCATTCCTAAAATTATGTTAAGTTCTGCCTGCACTTTTGCAGGACTCTTAGCGTGCTGGCTGAAAAAAGCTCTCCTGGATACACTTTGTGAATTCCGCTTCTTCTCAGCCTTTCACATTTCGACTATCGCAATATATGTTGGAAAGCAGAAAGCCTCTACAATTATGGTCCCATTAATGTTATACTTCGCTGAGATTTGACTCTGTGTGGGGACCAAGTGCACCATTCCACCAACGCAATTATTCCCTTTTTTTGTTTTTATGGTTCACCCACATGTCTTCAGTTGAGGAGCATGCTGGGGTACCGTCCATCGCCACTGCAGCAATTCACACTGAATCATAATTGCGACACCACTCCTCGTTTACACCCCTATCTCCTCCAAGCCACCACTCCCTCGATCCGCCGCCCCCCTCCGCGTTGCCTGAAAATGGTATACACGGAATAATGAGCTATCAATACTGCCGTTCACTCAACCATGCATCTGTGATAGCAATAATTTCATTCAGTAATGTGTTAATCACAACTATCAGTTCTACTGCCTTGCCGCAAGACGTCTTGCATTCAGATAACTGCCACCGAGCCTTGCTTTTTTCAATCGTGTGTTTCCATGGCTTTCTTTGCCCATCCTTCCAGACTGATTTTATTTTTTGTATAACTGACTGTGCATCACCCTCTACTGTACGGTCAATATGTTAGCCATTCCCCTGCCAAATTATTTAAATCCGAAACCTCCAACAGCACTCCCCGCACGAATCTTGGTCATAGTCGGTTCAGATTCCCCAAAAACGACCCAGTGATGCAAGAATCTAAAATTATCCTCCTGCATGTTGCTTCTCGATGTTATCTTGCGTTAAGTGTATACCATGTTCTCAATGAACTCAATAACCTCGCCTCATCGCTGTCCTTGTCATCACCTCCAGTCCAAAAACCTTCCAGTTATTTCTCTCTTCAAATTCTTGCCATCAACTCATTTTCACAATTCAGCTGATTCACTATTGACCACCATGCCTTAAGCGATCTTGGAGCTGCAAAATGTAAATGTGGCCCTGTTTTCCTGAAGCTTCAAATCCCTATTATGGGCCACGGTTTAGAGAACACCAAAGCATGTCCTGGAGTTCACCTGACCCACAACTTTGAATAGAGTTTGGTTATGGGAAGTGCAAGGGAACACTTTACAGGTGTGATGCAACAGAGATCAAAAGTGTTTTCTTCAACAAAACAATGTTTTTTCTATGAATCCGGTTAACATTTTATAAACAGTAATCATCTTGCAAACTACCAACACTGATAACTCCCAAGAAAGATACAGCACTCTAGTTACTTTCCTCACAACAGGGCAGCACGGTAGCATGGTGGTTAGCACAATTGCTTCACAGCTGCAGAGTCCCAGGTTCGATTCCCGGCTTGGGTCATTGTCTGTGCGGAGTCTGCACGTTCTCCACGTCTGTGCGTAGGTTTCCTCCGGGTGCTCCGGTTTCCTCCCACAGTCCAAAGATGTGCGGTTAGGTGGATTGGCCATGATAAATTACCCTTAGTGTCCAAAATTGCCCTTAGTGTTGGGTGGGGTTACTGGGTAATTGGGTTAGGGTGGAGGTGTGGACTTGGGTAGGGTGCTCTTTCCAAAAGCCGGTGCAGACTCGATGGGGCGAATGGCCTCCTTCTGCACTGTTAATTCTATCTAATATCTATGTAATATCCATGAGCCAAAACACGTTTTAACAATGACAGTAGGTTTGAATTCTCTCCAGAAACAGGGATAACTTTGAAATCATAAAGTGATCTGGAGACAGTCCTTAGATTGCAGAGAGAGAGAGCAATACACATCTGCTTGGCTTAAATGCACATCTGCTTGGCTCCAACTGAAACCGAAACTAAAACACAATGCCAAAAAGAGCTTTCAGCTCAAACCGAAAGTAAAAAGCAGAATCACATTCCAGCTGCACCCACACAATTACATCACTGCAGCCATTTGATAAAACACACTTTTCTAAAAGGGACTCCCACATAACACCTTTTTCAATATTTCGAGAAACAGATCCGAATCCGAAATGAGTCACGGGAAAAAACGGTGACCAATGCAGCCAATTTATTCAATCTAAGGCAGCACTGGCATCATCCGCCCGCCGCAATAAAATGATTTAATGTTCTCTCCTGTATACCTGGCATGAGGGCTTCGCTGTTGGTGTCTAGTCACATGTTGGCCAGATCAACTAAGGATAGCAGACTGCTTTCCCTAAAGGATGTTCGTCATGTAGATGGGTTTTTACGACGCCGGTTACGTATTCATCATTAGAATTTTAAATCCAGATTTTGAACAAGTCATATTTCATCATCCTGCCTGGTTCGACACGAACGAATGTCTCCAGAGAATGTGTCTGAATCGCTGGATTACTGACCCAGCCACGTTATCCGGACGACAGCCCTTGCCGTTTGGATCACTTATACCTGCAGCAGGTATGGCCCCAGAGGCACAAACTGGAGACCTCAGGATGATTTGGTCCGCATTGCTTCACTTGACATTTCCCACCATTGGCCTTGCATGCGAAGATGTTTTCTGAAATTCAGAGAGGAAGAATTTATATATCTGCATTACTGAATGGGTGTGCAGAGGGAAACATCAGGACTTTCGCAAGCCGTGTCTGTCGGTGTTAGTCGCATGTGGTGAACGTGGAATTACATATATTACATTTCTCCCACCATGTCCATCCACTTTGATCTTAAGTCTATCTAAACTGATCACCTGAACCATTCCATCTCGTAGGGAGTTACAAATTCTCACTGACCTAAAAGGCAATAGATTTCTGATGTCTTACATGTGTCGTTTATTACTGACTCTTACACTGCTGCCTCGGAGATATGTTCTTTCCATCACAGGTGAGAACATCATCCCTTCACCTGCCGCGCAAATCATTTCTTATCTTTGACAAAAAAAACCTGAGTGCACCTTTAATCAGCTATTGCGCTCAAGGCTCTTTCCAGGAGCGGTGTCAAACTGAATCAATCATCTGTCCACATAAGAGCGACTGGCACAGGTAACAAAAATATTTGGTTACCATTCTCGGGTTGAGGCAATAGCTTAATGCAAAAAAGCGATGAGGGGAGGAGGGGTTGGTTCGGGCATTTTGAGGGAATTCCAGGATTCATATGCCAGGCAGCGCCAGTGTTGGAGCAACGGATGTTCAAGAGGCCAGAACTGGAGGGGCTGCGGAGGACAGTCGTGTACCAGCCGGAGAAATCAGAACGAGGAAGCAGAATCCCTGTGAGGGATTTTAAAACAGGGCTGGTAGCTTTAAATCAAACTGCCAGGTTAGCAGAAAGTGGCATGTTACAATGGGCACAGTCTTTGAAGGAGGTTGGTTTATGTAGGGACACGGGGAGGCAGAGTTTCTACTTTTGGAAATGTCTCAGTTTATGAGTGGCAGAATGTGGTACACCTGTCTTGGCTACATTTCGATAACATTTACACAAATGTGTGGATGGGAATTTCAACAGCAGACGTTCTAAGACGTGATTCGGCTGATCCCAATAAAGTAGATTGAGGGGAATTTTACAATTATGCAGACCTGTGAATGAATCACAAGCGCAAAAGCGGGTGTTGATCCAGCACAGCTAGTCTTTGCCAACATGACAGACCTTGCTCGCTAGGGAATGACGTTTGGTGTGGAGATTGAAAAATTATGTATTGCAAATGATGTAAGTATATTATATTTGAAGCAAATCATGATGAGCTGAATATCGAATCCTCAGTCTCGACATTGACAGTAGCATTAAGGATTCCACAAATCGTGTGGAAACTCGTGTTATGTTTATGGTTGATTTTACCGAGGCATTATTCATAGATCATAGAATTTACACTGCAGAAGGCCATTCGGCCCATCGAGTTTGCACCAAAACTTGGGATGAAAACCGAAGCCAACGCCTCCACCCTGTGCCTGTAACCCAGTAACCCCACCTAAGGACAATTTCTCATGGCCAATCCACCTAACCTGCACATCTCTAGACTGGAAAAGGAAACCAGAGCACCCGGAGGAAACCCACGCAGACACGGGAAGATCATGCAGACTCCGCACAGATAGTGACCCAAGCTGGGAATTTAAACTGGGACCTTGGAGCTGTGAAGCAATTTTGCTAACCACTGTGCTACCGTGCTGCCCGTATTGAGGAGGTGACAAAGATGATTGATGAGTGGAGGGCGGCGGATGTTGTTTACATTTATTGCAGTTGAGAAATGGGATACAGCCAAGGGAGAATCTCTGGAGTACACCAAATATACTGTGGATATACTTTGGATACATGCAGATCCTGTCAAGATTCGATATTTTTCAATATATGCAAAATCAGATTGAGAGGCTTTTAAGAAGAAAAATACTTCAAAATTATAGAATCAAGATGCGTTGCTGGAGTCGGGATTTCGGTCAGAAATTATTACTTTTTATGTTGACATATTCCTGACAGGTTTTTCCGCTTCCTATAATTATTTCAGTAGATAGGAAACCGACCGATCTACTCACCCACAGAATCAAAACTGAACTGGCGCTTTCTGGATGTAATTCGATGTGCCAACACAATGACTCCAAGGAGCAGGAACGGTGCTTTTCTCATCTTCCACAAAGCCCCTCAGAGACTCAGTGAGGTTGATGGGCTGCTTAAGCTCTTTATATAAACTCAGAGACTATTATGTAGTTATTAATCAGACTGCAACTGTGTGGACTGGCTCCACCCAGAACTTGTTCAAAGTTTCAGACCAATAAACGTTATGTTTTGTAACCGGAGTCAATAATTAAATGTGTCTCATGAGAACGTAGTGTTTTATTACTCGCCAGAGGGGTCAGTCTAAGTAATGTTTCAACTAAATAGAAAAGCGTATTTTATATAATTGCAATAAGTACTAAGAAGCAGAAAATGCCATCCAGCCATTATTTCCATAATATTTGTGCGAACGAGCGAACTAGGTATAATCATTTTTTGACGTTTACAAACAAATGTCCCTGCACTTCAGTGCTGTCAATCATACTTTATAGTTTCTTGAATATGCTTTCAGACAGTGCATTCAACATCATGACAATTCCCTGCATAAAGTGGCCTTATCCACATCTTCCATCGAAGTCAGTTTACACTTTCTCCAATTACTTTCACCGTATTTGTGCTGATCACATGTGTCCCAGCCTGGGAGACACTCCATAGCCATTATTGTATATAGACCTTTCCAGGGAAAAAGTTTCCCTTGATCAACATTTCTAAAACAGTTTATCTGTTATCTCTTCAGTGGGACCTCGATGTTGATCCCATCTCTCAAAGGTGTCAACTGACTTAACGGACAAAGGTTCAAAAACTACTGTCGCACACAAGTAACCTTTATTCATAAACATAGTAGTTGCACAAGGAAGGATGCAAATATCTCTTATCGTTTTCTTTGTTTAACGTACTACTCTACTTAACACTGGTCTATGATAGGTTACAATATTCACGACATAGACAGAGATATTAACCTTGCGTGATGAACTGTCTAGGTTCACTTCGCTGGACTTGTCCTCTCCAAGTTCTGAACTCAAAGTCTCGACGCTTCATCCTGGGCTGCCGATGTAGAAACTCTGGATTTCTCACCATGATACTGTTCTGCTAGTACTTCAAAATACTGACGATGCTGCTCTGGTCGTAGACCTCCCTGATGTTGGGATCATCCGCCCAAAGGTCCCGATAGCACAACAGATATGCTCCATTGTTTTTTAACAGTAGTATCAGGCCACAAACGTCAAATGACCCTCATGCCAATACACAGTGGGCAATCCAGTCTCCTTTCTGTTTTTTTTCCCAACAGTAGACTGAACTGCAGTTTCAGCTTTTATAGTTCTGATTCTTGCAAGGTTCGTTATTCTTTCCATCATGCTTTGAGGGACAATTGCTGTTTGCTATGCATCTCCATCGCGCTTTTTAAACCACCAGGCAGTAGTACATTTCGATCATCAAGATATACATGGCCATCTCATCTAACACAGGCAAGCACCCCAGTCCCGGTTGTGCTCCTATCCTCACACACACAAGGCCATGGCTGTCGTTATATATGGAAACTGTGAGAGAAGTCCCTGAGCGACTAAATCTAAATTTCTTAGGCAGGGTTAACTATAACATGCATCATATTTATTTGTGCAGCTATCATATTCATATTCATTTGGGATGACATGATCTTTCATGTCATTAATAGTGCCCATCATTCTCTCTTGTTCCCGCGCATGCAATTTAATTTCCATTTTCTTTTCCATCTTAATTCTTCAAGGTTTAAGCCGAATCAAAGTAAACATTTGCTACATTATCCTGATAATCATTACAGTGATATAATGTGAGAAATAATTCTCATCCGATGAAGAATCTGTCCATTTGTATTCCAGTTCCAAATATCATCCCACCAACGCATTTCGTTAATTGCCTCTCCGTTTTGCTCAGTCTCTGGCTGGTGGATGAATTTGCTGAATGTTTGGTAAGCTCTCGTCAACTGTATTTTACCCTTTATAAATCATCGGTTAACAATCGTATATTCATTTTGTATTTCTCAAAATATTGTCCCAAATTTTCCTTCATGCTTTCGGTGGCATTAATGGTAACTGTTCCTCTCTTATGGAAAGCAACCAACTCAAGGTTGCCGATTTTGACTGGTATTTTGGGTTCAATACAGATACTTCGATGGACAACCGGGTATGTCAGAAGGCCATGCTGGTACCTTCATAACGAGGTGGTGATACAACATTCTCTCTTCCCTTTGCAAGCCATTCTTTTGATATCATACTTAAGGGGATTAACTGATATACAAAGTTAAATCTAGTTCCCTATCTGTTTTAAATCCACCTAAGGCCTGTTCAACAAGATAGATTGGGGAGTGATTAGTTTCGTCCACCTGCTGAGATTTGATCCAGTTTCTACTGAACAACTTCCCTTCCTTTCCACTGCAAAAGGTAAAACATTCTCATTTCCCATCCAAACCATTCCTATTTTGTCCAATTACGAAACTCTCAATCCTATTTCACTCCCAAGAAAAACTCGTCTCCCCAATATGATTCCCAAGGCTTTACCTGTTGTTCCTCCGCAACATTTCCCGAAGCATACCTTCGTCAATTGCCAAAATGGACAGGTTGAAATACGGGGACACATCTTTCTATTAATTTTTCAAAAAATATATATTTATTCAAATTTTTCAACACATTTTCAACAAATCCCCCCCCCCCCACCCAACAAGAAAAAGGAAACAAATACACAACACATTGGATTTCCCCCATATACAATAACCCCCATATAACATTTAAAAGCACAAATAGGGGAGAAAAAAATCACCTTCACCCAAACACCAGCCCAAAAGAAACCCCTCCTCCCTCCCCCCGCCCGCCCCCCGCCCTTGGGCTGCTGCTTCTGACCTCCTCCTAACACTCCACGAGATAGTCTAGGAACGGTTCCCACCGCCTGAAGAACCTTTGCACAGACCCTCGCAAGGCAAACTTTATCCTCTCCAGCTTGATGAACCCTGCCATGTCATTGATCGAAGCTTCCACACGAGGGGGCTTCACGTCTTTCCACAGTAGCAAAATCCTCCGCCGGGCTACCTGGGACGCAAAGGCCAGATTATCGGCCTCTTTCACCTCTTGCACTCCCGGCTCGTCCGAAACCCCAAATAGTGCCAATCCCCAGCTCGGCTTGACCCGGGCGTTCACCACCTTGGACATAGTCCTCGCAAAACCCCTCCAAAACCCATCCAGCGCCGGGCACGACCAGAACATATGGACTTGGTTTGCCGGGCTCCCCGAGCACCTCCCACATCTGTCCTCCACCCCAAAGAGCCTACTCAACCGCACCCCTGTGATATGCGCTCTGTGAGTAAGTTTGAACTGTATTAGGCTGAGCCTGGCGCAAGAGATGGAAGAATTAACCCTACTCAGGGCAAAACCCACAAACCCTCATCTATAGCCTCCCCAAACTCCTCCTACCACTTGCCCTTTAACTCCTCCACCGAGGCCTCCTCCTCTACCTTCAGCTCCTGGTAAATCGCCGAAACCTTGCCTTCTCCAACCCATACATCCGTAATCACCCTGTCCTGAATCCCACGTGCCGGGAGCAGCGGGAATTCCCTCACCTGCCGCCTCACAAACGCCCTCACCTGCATGTACCTGAAAGCTTTTCCCGGGGGTAGCCCAAACTTTTTCTAAGCTGTCAAACATCCCATTGATGACCAGGTCCACCCTTCTTCTAACCCCTGCCCGATGCCAGCTCCAAAACCCCCCATCCATCCTTCACGGGACGAACCGATGATTCTACCGAATCGGGGACCAAACCGAGGCTCCCACCTCGCCCCTGTGCCGCCTCCACTGCCCCCAGATCTTCAGCGTCGCCGCCACCTCCGGACTCGTGGCGTACCTTTTCGGCGAGAGCCCTCAGCCTCGTGCCCACACAGGACGCCACCTCTAGCCTCATCCACACCACCCCCTCTCCCACTTATGGATCATCGCCACATTGGCGGCCCAATAATAGCCACACAAATTCGGCACCGCCAGCACCGCCCGCCCCCCCCCCCCCCTCCCCGCCCCCCTGTCCCTGCTACGCTGCAGAAACATTCTTCTTCACCCTCGGGGTCTTATTCGCCCACTCAAATCCCATGATGCTCCTGCTTACCCGTTTGAAAAGGGCCTTGCGGATCAAAATGGGAAGGCACTGGAACACAAAGAGAAACCTCGGGAGGACCGTCATTTTGGCCGACTGCACGCTACCCGCCAGAGAGAGTGGCAGCATATCCTATCTTTTAAAATCCTCCTCCATCTGCTCCACAAACCGTGTCAAATTGAGCTTGTGCAGGAGCCCCCAACTCCTAGCTACCTGGATCCCTAGGTACCGAAAGCTCCTTCCCACCCTCTTCAGCAGTAGCTCGTCTTTCCCCATTCCCTGGTCCCCTGAATGCACCACAAATAGCTCACTCTTCCCTACGTTGAGTTTATACCCCGAAAAGTCCCTAAACTCCCTAAGGATCCGCATGACCTCCGGCATCCCCTCCACTGGATCCACAACATACAACAACAGGTTATCGGCATACAATGAAACCCGGTGTTCCTCTCCCCCCTCCAGGACCAATCCACTCCAATTCCTGGACACCCTCAGTGCTAAGGCCAGCGGCTCAATTGCCACTGCAAACAACAAGGGGGATAAGGGGCACCCCTGCCTCGTCCCCCGGTACAGCCGAAAGTACTCCGACCTCCGCCGGTTCATAGCCACACTCGCCACCGGGGCTCTATATAGCAGCGTAACCCAACTGATGAACCCCTCCCCGAACCCAAACCTCGGCAACACTTCCCAAAGGTACTCCCACTGGACCCGATCAAAGGCCTGCTCCGCATCCATAGCTGCCACTACCTCCACTTCCCCCTCCACCGAGGGCAACATAATCACATTGAGGAGCCTCTGCACATTTGTATTTAGCTGCCTAGCCTTCAAAAATCCCGTCTGGTCCTCATGAATCACACTCGGGACACAGTCCTCAATTCTCGTAGCCAGCACCTTTGCCAGCAACTTAGCGTCGACATTGAGGAGCAAGATCGGTCTATACGAGTCACATTGCAATGGATCCTTGTCCCGCTTCAAGATCAAATAAATCAGCGCCATTGACATTGTCGAGGGCAAGGTCGCCCCCCTCCATCGCCTTATTAAAAGTCCTCACTAGCAACAGGCTCAGCAGGTCCACATATTTCCTGTAAAATTCAACCGGGAACCCATCCGGCCCCGGGGCCTTCCCCACCTGCATGCTCCCCAATCCTTTAACCAGCTCCTCCAGCCCAATCGACGCCCCCAAACCATCCACCTCCTGCTCCTCCACCCTCGGGCACCTCAGCTGATCCAGTATTCGTTGCATCCCCTCCTCCCCCGCTGGGGGCTCAGACCTGTACAGATTCCCACAGAAGTCACTAAATACCTCGTTTATTCTCACCGCACCCCGTACCGTATTCCCCCCTCTATCCTTGACTCCACCAATCTCCCACGCTGCCTCCCTCTTACGAAGCTGACTCGCCTTCTCCCCATGCTCATACGCCACCCCCTGTGCTTTCGTTCACTGTGCCTCTGCTTTACCCGTGGTCAACAGGTCGAATTCCATCTGGAGTTTGCGGTGTTCCCTCGGGGGCCTCTGCATACCTCCTGTCCAACCTTAAAATCTCCCCCACCAATCTCTCCCTCTCCCTCCCCTCTCTCTTCTCCCTGTGGGACCTAATGGAGATTAGCTCTCCCCTGACCACTGCCTTCAACGCCACCCAGACTACCCCCACCTGCACCTCCCCATTGTCGTTGGCCTCCAAGTATCTTTCAATAAACCCCTGCACCTGCCCGCACCCCCCTCATCCGCCAACAGTCCCACATCTAGGCGCCACAGTGGGCGCTGGTCCCTCTCCTCCCCCAACTCCAGGTCCACCCAATGTGGGGCGAGGTGCGAGATGGCGATGGCTGAATATTCCGTTCCCTCCACTTTCGGGATTAGTGCCCGACTCAAAATGAAAAGGTCTATCCGGGAGTAGCCTCTATGGACGTGGGAAAAGAAGGAAAATTCCCTGGCCCATGTCCTGGCAAACCTCCATGGATCCACTCTCCCCATCTGGTCCATAAACTGCCTGAGCACCTTGGCCGCAGCTGGCCTCTTACCCCTCCTGCACCTAGAATGGTCCAGTGCTGGGTCCAGCACAATGTTGAAGTCTCCCCCACCCCCCCCCCCCCCCCCAGATTATCAAGCTTCCTACCTCCATGTCATGAATACGACCCAGCATGCCTTTCATAAATCCAGCATCATCCCAATTCGTGAACCAGTACCACCCGCACCCCCTGCAGCCTACCACCCACCATCACATAAAGACCTCCTTTATCCACTACAATATTCAGTGCCTCGAACAACACCCGCTTCCCCAGCAGTATTGCAACCCCTCTGTTCTTTGCATCCAGCCCTGAATGAAAGACCTGCCCTACCCATCACTTTCTCAGCCTAACATGATCTGCAACCTTCAGATGTGTCTCCTGCAGCATTACCATGTCTGCCTTCAGTCCCTTTAAGTGCACGAACACCCGGTCCCTCTTGACCGTCCCGTTCAGCAGGCCTCTCACATTCCAAGGTATGAGCCGGATTGGGGGGCTACTCGACCCCCCGCTCCCCCCGCCCCCCACCGACTAGCCATCACCTTATCTAGGCCAGCCACGTGCCCACACCTCCCGCATCCTCCAGTCCCCCAGGCGGCGGACTCCCACCCCGACTACCTCTCCTACTTCCAACTCACCTTTGGCCAATGCAGCAGCAACCTAGTTCCCCCCCTCCCCCCACCTCCCCCCCCCCCCCCCCGCGAGATCCTCATCTAGCCATTTTGCTCCCCCCATGACACTCCCGTAAGTCAGCTGACTCCTGCTACCCCCGGCCTCTCCCGCCCTTCCATCGACCCCCCCAGTGTGAGAATCACCCCCAACCCCTTGGCAGTCAGTGTGCGCTCCTCTCGAGCACCGCCCCCCCCCCCCCCGGCCCCGGCCCCATCCTTCCCTAACGCAGGAAAAAAGCCTGCGTTTCCTGAGCCAGCCCCGCCCCCTCTGGCGCAGCTCCTTTTTGTGGCCTTACCCCAACTCGCCATCCCCGGGCATCCACCCCCCTCTTCCTCCGCGGGGCCCTGCCCCTCCAACACCGACGCCCACACTCTCCCACAGCCCCCCACATCAAATCCATTCACCCATCCCAACCCAGCACCAAAACATAAAGAACATTCCCCAAACGCAGTAAACACAGCAAACATCCCCCCACGACAAAACCTCAGTTTGAGTTAAACTTTTCAGTCTGGATAAAGTTCCATGCCTCATCAGGTGTTTAAAAATAGTGGTGCCGATCGAGGAACATGACCCACATTCGCGCTGGCTGCAGCATCCGGAACCTCAACCCCTTCCGATGGAGCACCACCTTAGCCCGGTTAAAACCAGCTCTCTTTTTAGCCACCTCCGCACTCCAGTCCTGGTAAATTCGGATCTCTGCGTTCTCCCACCTGCTGCTCCGCTCTTTTTTGGCCCATCTCAGGACACACTCTCTGTCCATAAAGTGGTGGAATCTCACTACCACAGCCCTTGGTGGCTCGTTGGCTTTGGGTCTCCTTGCCAGGACCCGATGAGCCCCATCCAGCCCAAGGGGCCTCAGGAAAGCTCCCGCGCCCATCAGCGAATTGAGCATCGTGCTCATGTATTCCCCAGCATCAGGCCCCTCCACTCCTTCAGGGAGACCCAGAATCCGAAGATTCTTCCTCCTCGACCTATTCTCCAGGTCCTCAAAATTTTCCGCCCACCTCTTGTGCAGCGCCTCGTGCTCCTCCACCTTCACCGCCAGGCCCAAGATCTCGTCCTCGTTCTCTGAGGCTTTTTGCCACACCTCCCAGATCGCCACCCCTTGGGCCTTCTGTGTCTCCACAAGATTCTCAATCGCCGCCCTCATTGGTGCCAGCATTTCTGTTGTCAGCTCCCCAAAGCAGCGTTTAAGAAACTCCTGCTGCTCCTGCGACCACTGCGCCCATGCTGCTTGGTCTCCACACGCCGCCATCTTGCTTTTCCTCCCTCGCACTTTCCGCTGCACCAGGATCACTTTTTTAAGCGCTCCACTCCTGGTCCAATCCATATACTGTCGGGGGGATCTTGGTGTCACCTTCCCACACTGGAAGCCGTCGAACAATTGCCATTGAGGCCCCTCTGAAGAGCCCAAAAGTCCGTTCCCGGCGGGAGCAGCCGAGCGTGCGACCTACCTAGTCATTGTTGCAACCGGAAGTCACATCCTTCTCTTTATGAATGTTAGTAATTGTTCATTTGTGATCCAGGCCGGGTCCTTTCCTCCATTAGCCTGGTCGATAATTTCCCACAGTTGTTCCAGCATTCAGTTGCTGTAGATGTCACATGCATTCTATTCTGATGTCTTTCGTCATCCTTTGTAATTCCCTCTGAAATGTGAATAATAGTCCGAGCATGACCTTCACAGATTAAACGACAGTTGACTAGAACTCACTAACCATTGATCAAATACATACAACAAGCCAAATACACTGTCAAATAAATGAGTTGGTGCGATGATATTTGGAAGTGGCGTAGACGTCTCAGTCTTTGAGTATCTGTTCCTCAGCACCATTTGCATGTAGACCGCCTTCAGCATTATTTTTGTCGCTCACGTTTAATTACTTCAGGGCATGTTTTCGTGTACCAGTCATATGTTTTTCCATGTATAGAATGATCTGCCTGGACTGTAAGCAGAATAAAAGTTTTCACTGCACTTCGATACACGTTACAACAAATCTCATTATAAATCTTTTTGAGTTAATTATCCAAATCCGAGGGTGTTGATAGTGGACATTCCTGCTCCCTACGTAGCGGCCACGTTAATAGTTACAACCGTTTGCTTCGAATTATGCTTCCAAACTCGAGCTACAGTAATATTTTGGTCAGCCGAATGTGCAGAAACCGAATTTAAGATGGGCACCATTTTTGCAGCCGATTCCCAGATGTGTTGAGCAGTGCTGGTACCAACTTGTGATGCAAGTTATCAAACACAGCCTTGCCTGTTTCATTCAGCACCAGCCCATTCAGTACTTTATTCACCTGAGGACATGCATCAGAAGTCACAGGGTGCATGGTTAGTGAACCGGCTATGGTAGTTGTGGTTGTCAGGACAGTTATGGTTGGATTTGTATCTGTGATCCTATTTTTGTTCCGTTCCGTTTTTCTCGTTATTATTATTAAGGATGTTATGCCCATTGAAGGACCCTATATTTTCTCGCGGATTCTGGCTGTTAATGCTGTCATCTAAACACGCAACAAGTCCCCACATATAGATTTTCCGTTCATATCGAGTTGGAAGTCTCATTTTTGTCCTGACATTTTGGTGGCTTTGACCCGCTTTAACCTCTCACACTCCCTTTTTCCAACCGTAAATCAAACCATCACCCAGTCTCTAATAGTGAAGTCCAGTTGCCGCTTGTCACCGTTTCCACCGTCTTTCAGAATGTACCATATTTTCTCTTCTAGGTCGAATGTGTCCCTTTGTTGGATATACCCAGTGTTCACAATACATAGTACATAAATGTACATAGTACATAGAACATACAGTGCAGACGGAGGCCATTCAGCCCAACAAGTCTGCACCGACCCACTTAAGCCCTCACTTCCATCCTATCCCTGTAACCCAACAAACCCTCCTAACCTTTTTGGTCACTACGCGCAATTTAGCACGGCCGATCCACCTAATTTGCACGTCTTTGGACTGTGGGAGGAAACCGGAGCACCCGGAGGAAACCCACGCACACACGGGGAGAATGTGCAGACTCCGCACAGACAATGACCCAGCGGGGAATCGAACCAGAGACCCTGGCGCTGTGAAGCCACAGTGCAAGCCAACTGTGCTACCGTGCTACCCAATGGCTACTAGATTGGATATTCCGAGTAGTATTCTGCATCTCATAGATTATGATAGAATTTACAGTGCAGAAGGAGGCCATTCGGCCCATCGAGTCTGCACCGGCTCTTGGAAAGAGCACCCAGCCCAAGGTCAACATCTCCACCCTATCCCCATAACCCAATAACCCCACCCAACACTAAGGGCAATTTTGGACACTAAGGGCCATTTATCATGGCCAATCCACCGAACCCGCACATCTTTGGACTGTGGGAGGAAACCGGAGCACCCGGAGGAAACCCACGCACACACAGGGAGGATGTGCAGACTCCGCACAGACAGTGACCCAAGCCGGAATCGATCCTGGGTCCCTGGAGCTGTGAAGCAATGGTGCTATCCACAATGCTACCGTGCTGCCCCGGACTCGCTCAGTTCTTCTTTAAAACACAAGGTAATTCCAATGCCTTTGCAGCCATAATCGCTCTCGATGATCTGCTAGGTCAGCTTCTACGTCATTCTTGTCAGAACGCACTAGGCAGCCCCCATTCTCTTTTTCCATTTCCCATCCAGGTGATTTATAGCCTGAACGCTGTCGTCCTCCCAAAATTCGCCGTTTCTGGAAATAAGTTTCCTGGCTCATAGCAGAATGGCCTCAGCCGAAAGGTCAGGAAGCGGGATGGCGTCCCTTCGTACGCATCCATGTGTAGGTGATGCGCATGGTTGAGTTGTGAGTCAAGGGGCTTTTGTTGATTCGCATACCATCCCGAACTGCCAGAACCATAGACACGAACTGCCTTACTTTATTCACTGTGATGTGGAGATGCCGGCGTTGAACTGGGGTGAGCACTGTAAATAGTCTTACAACACCAGGTTCAAGTCCAACAGGTTTGTTTCAAACACTAGCTTTCGGAGCACTGCTCCTTCCTCAGGTTAATGAAGAGGTATGTTCCAGAATCATATATATAGACAAATTCAAAGATGCAAGACAATGCTTAGAATGCGAGCATTTTCAGTTCATTAAGTGTTTACTGATCCAGAGATAGGGGTAACCCCAGGTTAAAGAGATGTGAATTGTCTCAAGCTGGGACAGCTGGTACGATTTCGCAAGCCCAGGCCAGATGGTCGGCGATGAAAGTAATACGACATGAATCCCAGGTCCCGGTTGAGGCCGCACTCATGTGTGCGGAACTTGGCTATAGGTTTCTGCTCGGCGATTCTGCGTTGTCGCGCGTCCTGTAGGCCACCTTATAGAACATAGAACTTAGAACGATACAGCGCAGTACAGGCCCGTCGGCCCACGATGTTGCACCGACATGGCAAGTCAAAAAACAAAAGCCATCTAACCTACACTATGCCATTATCATCCATATGCTTATCCAATAAAGTTTTAAATGCCCTCAATGTTGGCGAGTACACTACTATTGCAGGTAGGGCATTCCACTGCCTCACCACTCTTTGCGTAAAGAACCTACCTCTGTCCTCTGTCCTATATCTATTACCCCTCAGTTTAAGGGTATGTTCCCTCGTGCTAGCCATTTCCATCCGCGGGAGAAGTCTCTCACTGTCCACCCTATCTAACCCTCTGATCATTTTGTATGCCTCTATTAAGTCTCCTCTTAACCTTCTTCTCTCTAACGAAAACAACCTCAAGTCCATCAGCCTTTCCTCATACGGTTTTCCCTCCATACCAGGCAACATCCTGGTAAATCTCCTCTGCACCCGTTCCAAAGCTTCCACGTCCTTCCTATAATGAGGTGACCAGAACTGTACGCAATACTCCAAATGCGGCCGTGCCAGAGTTTCGTACAGCTGCAACATGACCTCATGACTCAGGAACTCAATCCCTCTACCAATAAAGGCCAACACACCATAGGCCTTCTTCACAACCCTATCAACCTGGGTGGCAACTTTCAGGGATCTATGTACATGGACACCGAGATCCCTCTGCTCATCCAAACTTCCAAGAATTTTACCATTAGCCAAATATTCCGCTTTCCTGTTACTCCTTCCAAAGTGAATCAACTCACACTTCTCTACATTAAACTCCATTTGCCACCTCTCAGCCCAGCTCTGCAGCTTATCTATGTCCCTCTGTAACCTGCAACATCCTTCCGCACAGTCGACAACACCATCGACTTTAGTGGTGTCTGCAAATTTACTCACCCACCCTTCTGCGCCCTCCTCTAGGTCATTTATAAAAATGACAAACAGCAACGGCCTTTGTTAACGCTTACCTGAAGATCAGAGGCTGAATGCCCTTGACAGCTGACGTGTTCCCCGACTGGAAGGGAACATTCCTGCCTGGTGATTGCCGCACGATGTCCGTTCATTCGTTGTCGAGGCGTCTGCATGGTCTCGCCAATGTACCACGCTTCAGGACATCCTTTCCTGCAGCGTATGAGGTAGAAAACGTTGTCCAATTCGCACCGGTAAGTACCCCGTACGTGGTGGGTAGTGTTCTCACGTGTAATGGTGGTATCCATGTCGATGATCTGGCACGTCTTGCAGAGATTGCCATGGCAGGGTTGTGTGGTGTCGTGGTCGCCGGTCTGCAGGCTGGGTAGTTTGCTGCAAACAATGGTTTGTTTGACGTTGCGCGGTTGTTTGGAGGCAAGTAGTGGGGATGTGGGGATGACCTTTGCAATCTTTGAATTTGTCTATATATATATATATGTTTCTGGAACATACCTCTTCATTCACCTGAGGAAGGAGCAGTGCTCCGAAAGCAAGAGTTTGAAACATACCTGTTGGAATTTAACCTAGTGTTGTAAGACTTCTTATTTTATTCACTGTCCAATGGGACCATAGTATTTGAGGTCCAGGAGCAGGCTTTCTTGGCAGATCTGAAGTATAACTATTTGTAGTACCTTATATTCAACATGCTTAACTTTGCAGTCAAAATATAATTTCGCATAGTTATTATTTTTCAGTCTGCCATGAGGCACCTTGTCAAAGGCTTTACTGAAGTCCATGCGAACAACATCTACCGCTCTCCCCTCATCAATCATCTTTGTCACATCCTCAAAATACTCGATCAAGTTAGTGAGGCACGACCTCCCCTTCACAAAACCATGCTGTCTGTCACTAATGAGTCAATTTGTTTCCAAATGGGTAAAATCCTGTCCCTGAGAATTCTCTCCAATAATATACCTACTACCGACGTGAGGCTCACTGGCCTATATTTTTCTGGATTATCCCTGCTACTTTTCTGAAAAGCGGTACGACATGAGCTATTCGCCAATCCTCTGGGATATCACCTGTAGCAGATGAGGATGCAAAGATGTTAGTCAAGGCCCCAGCATTTCCCCTCTTGCTTCCCACAGTATGCAGTGGTAAATCCCATTCGGCCCAGGAGACGTATCTACCTACCCAAGAATCATCCTCCACAAAGTCCTTTTCGTTGGTGAACACAGATGCAAAGCACTCATTTAGTATCTCGCCCATTTCCTCTGGTTCAACACATAGATTACCCCCACTGTCCTTAAGTGGTCCAAAAAAAACCTTTGGCTTCCTACCAATGATGCCTCGGGTGCGGGTTTCAGGGTACCTGATAGTCCAGTTGATGACTGTTTGGCAGGACACCTGAGCCCGCCCCAGATGTTCCATCTTTCTTGGTATGGTCGGCACATAACCTGTCCCATATAACGTAGCAGCAGAATTTCTAGGTGCCTGAGAGTCTGGCTCGAACTGGGCTACTGATCATAGATCGCTACATACCAACAGGGTGTAATGACCTCTGAATATTGATTGATGATTGTGATCCAGACATGTTTCTAGCAGTTTTTTGTGGGTTTTGTATTTGTCTTTGGTTAAGTTTGAATACCCCACAGCCTGCCTGAGATTTGACTGCAGTTTGATTTCATGACCACAATTCTTTAAATTAAAAAAGCTAATTTAATCGGGCTCATAAACCATCCGAATAAAGTCATTAATTGAGGACATTTATAATCTATATTACACTCATAAATGTATATCAGTCTTTATTTCCTTTTCGACAAAATTATTGCCATGAAAATTAACGCCCCTCCTGTTCAGGCCATTGCTTCTTATTGAGTCAAATAATTGGAAGCACAGCCTATTTCGTGAATTTAAACTCGCCATTTTCCCATAAAGCGCTAATTGGACAACAGAGGAAGAGCTGACTGCTGCGGATTTTACCTGAGAATGACTACACATCAGGTGGGAGGAGAAAAGTACAAAATACAGGCCTTCATCAACAGCCTTAGCCAGTAGGGGAGTTGATCCTGCCCTCTTGAATTCGCTTTGCATCACGAATCGGATGTCCAACCAACTGAGATTATTTGGCCATGTTACCGAGCATCAGACGCCAGTGAATCCATCAGAATATTATGGGAATCATTCCGCAAGGTCAGCGATACGAGTTGTCTCTTCAACACTGAGTTCAATTTATAGACCAATATTTATGAATAATATAATCATTATACGTGCAGGGATCCCTCCTGGCCGTTCCCATTCAAAGCAAGTATATTATTTTGGATGCTGTTGGGGGCGATGACCGACTGGGGAAAAGCCCTAGCAGCTAGGTCTCTCGTATTGATCCTGGCACTGTGGCTCCGAAGGGAAGGGGAGAGAATAGAAAAGCAATAGTGATAGGAGACTCAATGGTTACGGGAATGGATAGGGGATTTTGTGGTCGCGATCGATAGTCCCGGAATGTATGTTGCCTCCTGGGTGCCAGGGCCAAGGATGTCTCGGATCACGCCGACAGGATTCTTCAGGGGGAGGGAGGGGGGCAACCAGAAGTCGTGGTGCACAAAGGCACCAACGACATAAGAAAAGTGATGAGGATCCAGAAAGTGAATTTAGGGAGTTAGGTTGGAAGTGAAAGAGCCGGACAAGCAGAGTAGTGATCTCAAGATTGCTGCCGGTGCCACGTGCAAGTGAGGTAAGGAACAGAGAGCGAATGGAGCTGAACACGTGGCTACAGGAGGGAAGGCTTCAGATATGTGGATCATTGGGATATCTTCTGGGGAAGGTGGGACATGTACATGAAGGACGGACTGTACATAAACTGGGGGACACCAATATCCTTGGTGGGAGGTTTGCTAGAGCGCTTCGGCAGGGTTTAAACTAGACTGGCAGGGGAATGGGAACCAGAGCTGCGCATCAGCGTAAAGGGTAGCTGCAGAACAGGCAGACATACTAAATAGCAGCTCTGTGAGGAAGGATAGACAGTTGATAAGGCGAAGTTGCACTCAGTGGAATGGGTTAAAGTGTGTCTGTTTCAGTGCAAGGAGTGTCAGGAATAAGGGAGATGAACTTAGACCATGGATCAGTACTTGGAACCACGATATTGTGGACATTACGGAGACATAGATTTCACAGGGGCAGGAATGGTTGTTAGATATTCCAGGGTTTAGATGTTTTCAGAAGAATAGGGAGGGAGGTAAAAGCGGAGGGGGAGTGGCACTGTTAATTCCGGAGTGCACCACAGCTGCAGAAAATGAGGTATTTGAGGAGGGATTATCTACTGAGTCAGTATATGTGGAATTCAGAAACAAGTCACGTTATTGGGAGTTTTCTATCGCCCACCCAGTAGCAGCAGAGAGATAGAGGAACAGATTGGGCGGCAGATCTTGGAAAAGTGCAGCTGTTGTTGGCATGGGTGATTTCAACTTCCCTAATATTGACTGGAATCTCCTGCGTGCAAATGGTTTGGATGGCGCAGATTTTGTCAGGTGTGTACAGGAAGGATTCCTGACTCAATATGTAGATAGGCCGACTAGGGGGGAGGCCATATTGGACATGGTGCTCGGCAACGAACCAGGCCAAGTGCCAGGTGTCTCGGTGGGAGAGCATTTCGATGACAGTGACCACAGCTCCTTGACATTTACCATAATCATGGAGAGGGATAGGAACAAATAGTATGGAAAGTATTTAATTGCAGGAGGGAAAATTATACTGCTATTAAACAGTAGCTGAGGAGCACAAAGTGGGAACAAGTGTTCTTCGGGCAATGCCAACAGTTATGTGGGGGTTGTTTAATGAGCACTTTCTGCGAGTGCTGGATGGTTTTGTCCCACTGAGACGAGGAATGAATGGCAAGGTGAAGGAGCCTTGGATAACAAGAGAGGTGGAAATTCAAGTCAAGAGGAAGAAGGAAGCTTACGTGAGGTTAAGGAAGCAAGGATGTGACTCGGCTCGAGAGGGTTACAAGGTAGCCAGGAAGGAACTCAAAAATGGACTGAGGAGGGCTAGAAGGGGGCATGTAAAAGCCCTGGCGGGAAAGATTAGGGGAAACCCGAAGGCGTTCTACACTTATGTGAGAAACAAGAGGATGATCAGAGTGAGAGGAGGACCGGTCATGGGTAGTGAAGGGAACTTGTGCCTAGGAGATGGGGACGCCTAAATGAATATTTTGCTTCAGTATTTGCGAGAGAGAGGGACCGTGTTGCTCATGAGAACAGTGTGAATCAGGTTAATAGGCTCGAACACGTTGATATTAAGAAGGCGGATGTGCTGGCAATTTTGAAAAGATAAGTCCCCAGGGCCAGACGGGATATACTCACGGTTTCTGCGGGAAGCGACGGAGGAGATTGATGCGCCGTTGGCGATGGACTTTGCGAAAGTATTCCGCCTGGAAGTCGGTGACTAATGGTGTCCCGCAAGGTTCGGTTCTGGGAGCTCTTCTCTTTGTGGTTTTCATAAATGACTGAGACGAGTAAGTGGGAGGGTGGGTTAGTAAGTTGCGGATGACACGAAGGTTGGGGGAGTTTAGATAGTGTCGAGGGTTGTTGCAGGTTACAGCAGGACATTGACAGGATTATGAGCTGGGCTGAGAAGTGACAGATGGAGATCAACCTTGATGAATGTGAAATGATTCATTTTGGAAGGTCAAATCGAATGCTGAATATAGGGTTAAAGGCAGGATTCTTGGAAGGCTGGAGGAACAGAGCGATCTTGGGGTCCACGTACATAGATCACTCAAAGTTGACACCCATGTTGATAGGATTGTTAAGAAGGCATATGGTGTGTTGGCTTTTATTAACAGGGGCCCCAACTACTCCATCCATTTCTCCTACATCCCGTAAATAGAGCCCAACTCCTTCCCCGTTGTGTGTTGTTGATTCCGGACGTACTACCTTGCAGCAATTCCGCACAGGACGAAATCCGTTCAAACAAGGTGGACAGTTGAAACAGCAGAAAGGCCGGGAAAAAACGTCTTAACGCAGCTCCACACGTGAAGAAACCTAAACCTGCCTGCGTCAGAAAGTCAATACTTCTCCTTTAACTCCTCCAAGCGAGAAGACTGCCCCTACAAACATAGTTTTCCCACCTTCTCCAGTCCTCTCTCGTTCCAAGCACAAAATGCGGTATCCAACCTTGCCAGTTCGAGTATGTGATTGGTACAGATGTGAGTCAGCTGTGTTTTTGACCCCAATTCGATATTTTGGCGGAACGCCCTCCAAATTGTTAGCATGGCTAACACGAAAGGATTTGTTGAGTATTTTATTGCATCTACCTGGAGTGACTTCGTTACAAGCGCCTCAAGCTCGTCTCACTAACTTACTCTAATTGCATTGTTACCCAGACTGTCCCTCCCGCCCCCCCCCCCCCCGGCCCCACCATCTAACCCCACCCCCGGCCCCTCACATCTTTTCTGCGTTGGCCGCCCAAAATAACAGATTCCGCAGATCAAGCCCCCCACCTGTCTCTCCCTCTGAAACACTACGATTCAAATCCTCTGGAGGGTGCCCGCTCAGTTAATTCCTGCATTAAGTCGCAGTACCTCTTGAAAAGCGATCTGGACAGAAGCACTGGAAAGCGCTGGTGCAGGAATACGAATCTAAGCAGTATATTCATTCCAGTAGGACAAACCCGACCCGTCAGGATAGCGGGAGAGTATCCCAGCCCTGCAGGTCCGCCACGAGCCTCCCCATTAAGCTCGTATAATTCAGCTTCCATAACCGTCCCCACTATCCAGCCAACAGTATCCCCTGTACTAGAAACTGGTCCCTGTGCATCGAAATGGCAAACCCCTCAATCCAAATCTGCCTCCCGCAACTCCTCAGACAAAATCTTCCCTTTTCCCTATATTGTGTTTATACCAAGAGAAAGACTCACACCACTGCAATGTATCCATGCTGCTCGTGATAGATGTGGCCCGATCCCTTACTTACAACAGCAAATGGTCAGCAGAAAACTCTACCTTGTGCTCTACCACCTCCGCCCGCCCCATCTATTCCATTCCATTCCGCCGAGGTCCTTAATGCCATGGCCAACGGCTGAATTGACATCAAACAGCGAAGGAGACAGCAGATATCCTTGCCTCATGCCGCGATCTAAGCAACAGGACTCAGAGGTTATTATCAGTGCAAAAACTCGCAAACGGCGCCACATACCGCAGCCACATACAGTACACAAATCCTGGACCCAACCCTGTTGTATCCAGTCCTGTAAAGAGCTATCTCCACTCCGACCAGAGAAGACCTTCCCTGCGTCCGGATACACAACAACCTTCAGGATCTGACTATCACAGGGAAAATCACCACATTAAGCAATCGGAACACATTCGCCCACCGCTCCTGCAAATTCACGGACCACGTATGACCTTCCCCTATGAACTAGGAGAGGACCGATTCAAGTTTTGAAGCCAACACCTTGGCCAACAATTTGGCGTCGACATTCAACAGGGAGATCGGGCACTCCAAAGAATCCTTAACATTACCCAGCAACAGTATACACAATTGGTCCATGAACCTTGTATGCAACTCCAGCAGGTACACAACCATCCCTGGTGCCTTTCCCGAATGCATCTGCTTCAATGCACCCTAGATCGCTAAATAAAGCAGGGCCACCATCTCCTTCCAAAGCCCGTCACCCACTTCGGGAAACTCTCGACTCGCCGCCATCACGCCGCCATTTTTAGGCGGTTCCACTGATACAGCTCGTCATAAAAAGCCTTGAACACCCCATTCACCTCCCCCAATCAAAGACCAGCTGACCCTCTCGGTCCTCAATCTGAACAACCTCACGATCCGCCTCCCATTGCCTTAATTGCTGAGCCAAAAGCCGACATGACTTCGCTCCATGTGCGTATACTGTCCCTTTTGCACATCGCAACCACTTAGTCCGCTGACATCCGGTTCCCTCCAGCAAATCAACAATTCAGCGGTCGGATCCCTCGAATACCTATGATCCACACTTAAATGTTTTTCCACCAATTTCTGTCGCCCCTCCCTCGCTTCCGCATCAGCGTGTGCTTTAATTGCTACACTTTTTCCCCTGATCACAACGTTCAGTGCCTCGTGTGGGAAAAAGTGTGAGAACTCGCCATTATCATTATTCACAATGTATCGCTGTATGGCCCCTGTCCCTCCCACAGATCGCCAAATCCAACAGCAACCCAGCATCAAACCGCAAATCTCTGGGGCCATCTTGGCCCACTCTCAGCTCCAGGTAAACCAATGTGAGGCTTGATTCGAAATCACTACCGTTGAATATTTGGCCAACCTAACTACAGCCAGTAGACTTTTACTTAAAATGAATTAATCAATCCCACAAAAGCACTTTGTGCCGGGAGTGGCGTTCTCCACTCTGTCTACTGCAGCGTGTGCGGCCAAGTGCACTCATCATCTCAACCTTTCTGGCGGGTGCGATGCCGAGTGCGCTCCTTTTCCGGATGTTACTGGCCTGAAGTTGAAGTTGTTCTAGCATTTCCCGCCGGTTAAAATGGCCAGGGCTCTCCGCCCTGTAAGGCCGGGTCCGCTGCTGTCCAGGCTGTTTCTGATCGGGTCCAAAGTTCTCTGCTCTGCTTATTACCAATAAGGTCCTGGGTCAAATCGACTCCCCCTCCCACCAAAAAAATACTAGACACAAACGGATGGAAAGGACCAAAATATCGGGACCTAAGTGAGAGCCACTTTCAATGCGACCTCCCTCCTCCTTCGCAGCGAAAGTCTTCGTGTTTTACATATTATATCCAAGAAAATCCGTTTGTAGCGCTCAAAGTCTGCTCCAACTGATGTTCGATGCATGTTATCATGACTGTTACATTTTACTGTCACCTCTTAACCTTCTTCTCTCCAACGAAAACAGCCTCAAGTCCATCAGCCTCCCCTCATAAGATCTTCCCTCCATACCAGGCAACATCCCGGTAAATCTCCTCTGCACCCTTTCAAATGCTTCCACATCCTTCCTATAATGCGGCGACCAGAATTGCACGCAATACTGCAAATGCGGCCGCACCAGCGTTTTGTACAGCTGCAACATGCCTTCATGGCTCCGAAACTCAATCCCTCTACCAATAAAAGCTAACACACCGTACACCTTCTTAACAACCTTCGCTACCTGGGTGGCAACTTTCAGGGATCTATGTACATGGACACCGAGATCTACCTGCTCATCCACACTCCCAAGAATCATACCATTAGCCCAGTACTCTGTCTTCCTGTTATTCCTTCCAAAATGAATCACCGCACATTTTTCTGCATTAAACTCCATTTGCCACCTCTCAGCCCAATGCTGCAGCTTATCTATGTCCCTCTGTAACTTGTAATAGCATTCCACACTGTCCACAACTCCACCGACTTTAGTGTCATCTGCAAATTTACTCACCCATCCTTCGACGCCCTCCTCCAGGTCATTTATAAAAATGACAAACAGCAGTGACCCCAAAACAGATTATTGTGGTACACCACTCGTAACTGGACTCCAGTCTGAACATTTCCCATCAACCACCACCAGCTAGCCAATTTCTGATCCAAACTGCTAATTTACCCTGAATCCCATGCGTCCGTATTTTCTGCAGTAGCCTACCGTGGGGAACCATATCAAACGCTTTACTGAAATCCATATACACCACATCAACTGCTTTACCCTCATCCACCTGTTTCGTCACCTTCTCAAATAACTCAATAAGGTTTGTGAGGCACGACCTACCCTTCACAAAACCGTGTTGACTATCTCTAATCAAATTATTCCTTTCCAGATGATTATACATCCTATCTCTTATAAACCTTTCCAAGACTTTGCCCACAACAGAAGTAAGGCTCACTGGTCTATAGGTACCGCGGTTGTCACTACTCCTCTTACATAGATTACATAGAACATACAGTGCAGAAGGAGGCCATTCGGCCCATCGAGTCTGCACCGACCCACATTAATCCCTCACTTCCACCTTATCCCCGCAACCCAATAACCCCTCCCAACCCTTATGGACACTACGGGTAATTTAGCATGGCCAATCCACCTAACCTGCACGTCTTTGGACTGTGGGAGGAAACCGGAGCACCCGGAGGAAACCGACGCACACACGGGGAGAACGTGCAAACTCCGCACAGACAGTGACCCAGCGGGGAATCGAACCTGGGACCCTGGCGCTGTGAAGCCACAGTGCTAATCACTTGTGCTACCGTGCTGCCCTTCTTGAACAAGGGGACAACATTTGCTATCCTCCAGTCTTCTGCCACTATTCCTGTAGACAAAGATTACTTGAAGATCAAAGCCAAAGGCTCAGCAATCTCCTCCCTAGCTTCCCAGAGAATCCCAGGATAAATCCCATCCTAGGATAAATCCAATCCAGCCCATGTGCCACTTGATATCTATCTGTTGAACTTAATTCGTCAATTGGTTTTTAATTCTACGAGTTGCTGAATATGCTTATGTGATCTTTTCCATGATTTTCAGTATTCAACACATCACCTTTCAATCTGGTGTCATCTGCAAATTTCGAAATTGTGACTGCATCTGCAATGTACAGTTTCTTAATTTATTGAAAACATCAGTGAACAAGCACTGAACATTATGTGAATTAATCCAAACTATGCCACTTCCTTTCATTCGCCCTGCCTGCTCTTTGTCCCAAAACAACGTCATGATCTACCGACCACTTCTCAGCTGACTTGCCATTTTCTAAACTTGGGCATTAGATTGTGCTGCTCTTTTTTTTCCTGTCAGGGGAAAAAATCGTTCTTTTGGAACAGTTCGGTGTGACTACGATCACTCATATTCGATGTACACCCTTAGAAGTGAAAAGCAGCAATACTCGTACTTGAAGTCAATTGTATCATTAAGGAAGAAATAAAGCTAAATAGATTGTAAAGACCACTCGCATCATCAATGAGGTTAAAGTCGAAAAACATCTGTGGAGGCAATTTCGACATAATTCTCCATTTTCATTTACAAACAGTAATACATGCTCACTGGGTTCCATTGTACTAATGGACTTAATATTCCAAACTCAGATTAATTTCTCACTGACCGATACTCTCAGTAAGTCAACGTCAGTTAATCCCCTTAGGAAGCTGACCAGCCCTCAGTACAATTCTACAACGACAAGTGCTCCTCCTCATAGACGATCTCGGTGAACTGCCTGCACTCGTAGGTTGCGAGATTGATATTCCAATGTGTGAGCGAGAAACAAGCAGATCTGTTACATCAGTTGATTAAATTACATGTATCAGCGGAAATATGTATGCTCATGTGACTTCAGAAAATGCTACCATTGATTAGGAGTCTACATAAATCTACCACTAGGCGACATTGTGTTACATTGTGAGTAGCAGTATAAAATCATAGCCGAAATCATGGAGAGATTTGTACATATTCAATATTTACTTTGACTTTCTTGGAATTCTAATTATTGCCAGGAGCAGGTATATATTTCCTTTTAAGATGGTTAAGTTGGCACTGATGCCTCACGGCGCCGAGGTCCCAGGTTGGATCCCGCCTGTGAGTCACTGTCTGTGTGGAGTTAGCACGTTCTCCCCGTGTTTGCGTGGGTTTCGCCCCCACAACCCCAAGATGTGCAGGCTAGGTTGATTGACCACGCTAAATTGCCCCTTCATTGGAAAAAATAATTCGGAACTCTAAATTTATATCAGAAAGAAAGAAGAAATGGTGAAGGCGATGGAACAGTGTCTGCACACATACATGTATGTCCAGACTAACACACACAGGAACCACGCAAATATAGTATGGAGGCAGTAGGGTAGTGGTATTGTCTCTGGACTTGTCAACCAGAAACTCAGGATAATGCGCTGCAGACTCTGGTTTAAAACAAGAGACATGCCCACACTAAATCATGGACAGATACATACATGCTGAGCTAAGCACACATACGCACACCAGATTTACACTGGACAAACACGCACATTTGCCATCCTACCCGGATTATTTTGGGTTGGACTGGGGGAAGGCTTCTCCGATGTGGTTACTTGCGCTCCCCACCACTGTATTTACAAGGAGTCAGCATGGATGGACATTATTCTATCTGTCTGATGAAACATCTCTGTGCAGTGACAAAGAGAAAGACTGAAGCCTCACAGTAGAACAGAGAAGAACACATAGGAGCAGAATTAGGCCACTCGGCCCATCGAGTCTGCTCCGCCATTCTATCATGGCTGATATCTTCTCATCCCCATTCTCCTGCCTTCTCCCCATAACGCCTGATCCCCTTGAACAGGGTCTTATTTAGCACAGTAGGCTAAACAGCTGGCTTGTAATGCAGAACACTGCCAGCAGCGCGGGTTGTATTCCCGTACCGGCCTCCCCGAACATGCGCCGGAATGTGGCGACTAGTGGCTTTTCACAGTAACGTCATTGAAGTCCACTTGTGACAATAAGCGATTATTATTATTAGAGCCAGAAAACGTAAGTCTTACAGGTACAATTGATGAGGTGAAGAAAGAGATGGTGGTTAAAAACACGAACATTGGGCAGGACGGTGGCGCAGTGGGCTAGCCCTGCAGCCTCACGAGGTCCCAGGTGCGATCCCGGCTCTGGGTCATTCTCCGTGTGGAGTTTGCACATTCTCCCCGTGTTTGTGTGGATTTCGCTCCCGCAACCGAAAGATGTGCAGGGTAGGATTGACCACGCTAAATTGCCCCTTAATTGGAAAAAATGAATTTGGTACTCTAAATGTTTTTAAAAAGCACAACATTCACATAAATATTACATAGACACTCACACACACACAAAGAGATATGAACACACATGAAATCACATCAATACAGAAAAGAAGAAAATCTATGCGCCTCTGTTAGAATAATTTAATATTTATATAATCGAGTTCTATTTTGTCTAAATATGTTCTCGTTTGTGTCAATGGATTGTAAGTAAAGGAAATATATTGCTGTGGAAACATTGACTGAGACAGTGACAATGAACGGGATGCCCCCTTCATATATATCGCTGCCAACACAGAGTGGATTACTTATTCAGAGCAAAAGTAGGAGAGAAGGCACAGAGAGAGGGAGGAGGGAGACAGAGCGAGGTTAATCAACAGGTGGAGGGAGTGAGAGAACGGCATCAGCAAGCCATCAAGTAGCACCGAGAGGGGCAGACTCAAACAGTTGGCATCCGCCATTCTTACCTGGTCTGACCAACATGTGAATCCAGCCCCCCAACAATGTGGGTAACTCTTAACTGCTCCCTCAAGGGAAATCAGGAATGGACAATACGTATAGACACCACATGAGAACCGCGAACAAACAAAATATATATAAGCCAGTACTCAGAAAATTGATTTAACATACATCACACACTAAGAAAATAACTACACCGCAGTGGAAAAAGGCCAAAAAAGGTATAACGGAACAGTTGACAATTAGGAAAATGAAGGAACCGGTGACAATAAATAGGATGGTAAAAGTCAAAAGAATAATTCGTAAGTCGAAAGTTATCTATCAGATAACATTATCAAGAAAAATAACAATGGAAGGAAATTATTTGACAGGCACACCGAATAAAAGGTTGGTGGGAATATAAAAATTCAGGATAATACGATAATAGAGTTGGAAGTAGGCAAACATATTGAAATCATTATTTTGCTTTTGTATGTACCACGGGGAAGAAACGTTAATGTACCAAATAGTGGTTAGATTGCAAATGAAATAAATGCATGCAGCAGAACAATGGCTGCGTTGAATAAAGTTCACAAGCTGGAGGATGGTACTCGTGGTGCAGATGCATAGCATTGGTACTTTCAATTAATTCTAACAACAGATCCAAAGCTAACTATGCATTTAAATTAAACTTAAATCTAAATGTAAATGTAACGAAAAGTCTAAATTCGTAAATAAACTAAATCTAGCTTTTCTCTTAACCGAATGCTAACAAGAAAACCTAACCATAGCACAAATCCCAACAATAACCCGAATTCCAACGGTAACACGAATTGTAACTCTAAATAAAACTCTATGTGAACATTAACACTAATGCAACGCATATGCAAATCTCTGTAAATTCCAAAGGCAATATTAAAACTTTGACAAAGAGTTATTGGACTCGAAACGTTAGCTCCTTTCTCTCCCTACAGATGGTGCCAGACCTGCTGAGATTTTCCAGCATTTTCTCTTTCGTTTCAGATTCCAGCATCTGCAGTAATTTGCTTTTATCAATATTAAAACTATCCGTATTCCTAATGAAAACCTTGAGCTATATTGGACCATTTAAACTTAGTGCACGTCCTCAATCGAATATGAATCTAATAGGCGTAGGATACCTAAAGCTATCCTAAAGCCGATCCGAAGCGCAAACATAAACATAATGCTGTCTGTCTTGAAACAAACATCAGCTATAACTAGCAACAAATATGAACCAGACCTAAATGACCCTCTTATGAACTGACCTGATTAATACTGCACCGTGTATGCTTCGCCCGATACCGGTGTCTAGGTATTTACATTGTATGCCTTGTATTGCCCTCGTATGTATTTTCATTTCATGTATTAAATGATCTATTTGAGTTGCACGCAGAAAAATACTTTTCACTGTACCTCGGTTCCCGTGACAGTAAACAAATCCAATCAAATAATAAACGAAGCTCTACCTCCGATACTAACAAAATATGTCTGGCCATGCATGTAACAACAATTCCAAAAGTAACACTATTCTTCATGCTGACACAAATCCTCACAGGAAAGCGGAAACTAACGAGGACAAGAAGTCAGACATTAAACCTAAAACTATACCTAGCCTGAAGACTTGCTATGAACTAACTCCAATTGTAACCCTGATGTTACCCCAGAAAACAAACCGAATGCAATACTGAGACCTGATCACAACAATTGTGCAAAAAAATGCACCAGCCAACAACACTGTTAGTATTGCATCTGACATGAACCCTAATACCAAATGTATCTCATCAACTAACTCTAAGTATCGATCTAACCCCAATTCAACAACGAACATGAATAACGAGCTGAAAGGTGGCGAGCTGTACTCCGAAAGTCACCTGCCTCCATAACATCAATCCGATAAGTAAGGCCCCCCCTAACGTTGTAATGTTCACACTTAACATGATTATTTGCAGCCAGAACACAACAAGTTATTCTGTACATTGACATACATTTAACCCGAACGTGGTAAACACTAAACCTAAACGAAATACGTTTAATACAGATCTTAATTGAAAGAAATCTTGTGAACTTCATGTTTACTCTATTTTAGCACTCAAATTTGCAGTAATCATAAACCTTGATTGCACAGTAAAACGGAGTCCTCAGGCAAATTAACCTGAACCCTGCAACCAACAGTTAGCATAACCCATAATGTAATATCAACCCTAAAGGTAACTCAAAGCGTAATTTCATACTCAAACTAATATCCGTCCCCATACTAACATTGACTCCAATACAAATCTTAATAGTAACCCATACTGGAATTGTAATTGCCAATATCAATCTAACCCGAATATTAACTGTATCCCGAAAGAAAAGCCGGACAACAAAACTACTGCAACATTCACCATAATCCTAATCCAAAAGTTGACACCACCATTCTTCTCGAACCATTTCACTGATCTTAAGTATACACCTAATCTAAACGTAAAACAATTTAGAAACTCAATATGAAAGTGGAAAAATACTGGAATGATAACTAATATTAACATCAATATTAAACTCTGAACCTAGAACGAACCCCAAGCCTTTCCATAACCATAATCCTAATTGTAACACTGATATCATCGCAGAATGCAACCTGAAGCGTCGAACGAACTCAAACCACAACTTTCTGCAAAGACTCAGTTTTATATTCTGAGCGTTGTATCTAATTTGAACGCTAAAAGCGAATATAACTGTCGCCATCAAAGAAAGCCTTAATTGTGAGTCAAATCTGAATTCAAAATGTAATCTGAATCCCAAATTTAATTTTAACATCAATCCCAACACTAATGTTAACCAAAACATAACGCGAGCTACACACATTGTTCGAAACAGAAATTCAAAGTTCGGCACATCATTAGCAGGAACATTAACAAATGCTTAAACGTAACTGTAAACTAACCATAATCCTAATGTGAATACCAACTGTAAACATAATTGTAAACAGAAGACTAATGCTAACAGTAACCAGTACCTCAAATGGAATTTAGAGCGGAGCACTGAAGTTAGCAATATATGTAACTCAGGTGGCGGCTGTGAGGGAGTAAGTCTCACATTTGGTGGCTCCCGCTCTGGCCGGACTTTTGGACCATTTTCCCCGACTTTTTCGTGGTTTTCACTTTTGACTTTGAAGGCGCAGACAAATAGGCTCTGAATCCACACAGTGGTGCATGGAACGGAGAACCCCAAGGGATCGAAAAGGACGAAATAAAAAGTTATGCAAGGGCTGTGTGGAGGTGACAGCTGAAGACAACATGGCTGATGTTCGGACCCCTGCTGCGACGGCCCAGCCATCGATGAAGGAGTTGATGCAGGTCATCCAAGAGAGCTTTGACAGACACAAACGGGACTGTCTTGACCCGATAAATGAGTCCATCGATCGGCTGGAGCGCAGGCTGGATGCCCAGGATCCGACGATTGAGAAGTTGGAGAAAGCACTAGCGGACCAGGAGGAGCACCAAACGGTGGTCGAACTAGAGGTGGGGATGCTGAAGGATCAGCAAAAGAGGCTGCTGGAGAAGGTGGAAGATCTGGAGAACAGAGCTCACCGGCAGAACTTAAGATTTGTTGATCTCCCTGAAGGGGCTGAGGGGGCTGTGCTGGCGGGTTTGTGGCGAGTATGTTTCAGAAGCTTCTGGGGGAGGGGGCGTTTCCCCAACCGTTGGAGGACGAAATGGTGTACAGGGCGATGGCGAGGAAGCCACGGCCGAGGGACCCCCCCAAGGGCGATGGCGGTCCGGTTCCACAGATTTTTGGATAAGGTGTGTGTTCCCCAGTGGGCCAAGCGTACTAGGAGCTGCAACTGGGACAATAGTATATTGTGTGCTTATCAGGACCTGAGTGTGGAGGTGGCCAGAAAGAGGGCAGGCTTCAAGCAAGTGAAGGAGATCCTAATTAAGTAGAAGATGAAATTTAGGCTGCTTTATCCGGTGCATCTTTGAGTTACGCACGAGGCCAGCACCATTATTTCGAAGACGCGATGGACTTTGACAAGAAGAAGGGGCTGGCGCAAAACTGAGAACTTTTTGGTTTTAAGGTGTAACTTTCCTGAGTGATGTGTGTATGTTTTGGTTGTCGTTTTTCTTCTGCTTTTAAGTTTGGGTGAAGATGGGGAAGTAAAAGTTATTCGGTTTCTCTGCGTTTTCGGTGTTTTGGTGGGGGTGGCTGATGGGGGACTTTTACTTTTTATTACTTTGATTTGCACTATTGGGGGGGGGGTTCTTTGTGGGTTTTTCGTTTTGAGTTGTCTCCTATGGTAACTGGGAGATTGTTCGGTCTCGGTTTGATGAGGGAAGTGGTTTCGATGCGGGGGGGAGGGGGAGTAGGGAACAATAGGTGGGAGACTTCTTGGCGCCAGATGCGAGGGTCACCAGGCTAGCTGGGTAAGCTAGTCTACGGAAGCACAGTGTGGGGTGTGTATATGTTCACATATGGCAGGGGTTATATTACAAGGTGGTGTTGCTGGGGTGGGGGAGGGGGTTATTCTGCTGACGAGGGAGGGACTTAGGTTTTGGGACAGAGAGGAGGTCGGAGTGGGGCTGCCAGGAGGCGGGCCAATCAAGGCGCGGCTCATGGGCTTGGGGTGGGCCCAGGAAAGGGGATGCACTACCGTTGTCGCTGGCTAGGAGGGTGCAGACGGTTAAGATGACGGTCCTACCGAGATTTCTATTTGTATTCCAATGCCTCCCAATTTTCATCCCGCGGTCCTTTTTTACGAGGATTAACAAAATTATCTTGGTCTTTGTCGGGGCGGGTAAGTCCCCGCGGGTGAAGGAGGCGATGCTGGAGAGGAATCGGGAGGAGGGGGGGGGCTTGCCCTGCCAAACTTCAGTAATTACTGCTGGGCGGCCAATATTGCTATGATAAGGAAGTGGGAGTTGTGGGCTGGGTCGGGTTGGGAGCGGATGGAGGCAACATCACGTAGGGGCACCAGCTTGGGGGCGTTGATAACTGCACCTCTGCCGTTCTCACCGGCGAGATATTCCACCAGTCCCGTGGTGGTGGCGGCCTTCAGGATCTGGGTTCAGTGCAGGAGGTACGTTGGAGCAGGGGGAGCATCGGTTTGGTCGCAATATGTGTCAACCGGTTTGCCCCAGGAAGCCTGGGTAGAACATAGAACATAGAACATTACAGCGCAGTACAGGCCCTTCGGCCCTCGATGTTGCGCCGACCTGAGAAACCACTCTAAAGCCCATTTACACTATTCCCTTATCGTCCATATGTCTATCCAATGACCATTTGAATGCCCTTAGTGTTGGCGAGTCCACTACTGTTGCAGGCAGGGCATTCACGCCCTTACTACTCTCTGAGTAAAGAACCTACCTCTGACAGCTGTCCTATATCAATCTCCCCTCAATTTAAAGCTATGTCCTCTCGTGCTAGACATCACCATTCGAGGTAAAAGGCTCTCACTGTGCACCCTATCCATTCCTCTGATCATCGTGTATGCCTCAATTAAGTCACCTCTTACCCTTCTTCTCTCTAACGAAAACAGCCTGAATTCCCTCAGCCTTTCCTCATAAGATCTTCCCTCCATACCAGGCAATATTCTGGTAAATCTCCTCTGCATACTTTCCAATGCTTCCACATCCTTCCTATAATGCGGCGACTGGAATTGCACGCAATGGGAGGTTTTGAGTATGGCGAAGGGCGGGGATTGAGAGGATGGAGGACCTGTTTCTGGAAGGGAGCTTCCCTAGCTTGAGGGCGTTTGAGGAGAAGTTTGGGTTTGCAAAAGGGAACGACTTCAGATATTTACAGGTGTGGGACTTTCTGTGCAGGCAGGTATCATCCTCCCTACTCCTGCCATTAAGGTGGATCCAGGATAAGGTACTGTCTGGGGGGTGGATGGGGGGAGGGGAGTGTCTCGGGCATCTACAAAGAACTAATGTGGGTGGAGGAGACGCAGACCGAGGAGCTGAAGCGTAGGTGGGAGGAGGAGCTGGGGGGAGAGATGGGGGACGGCTTATGGGCCAACGCGTTGAGCAGAGTCAACGCGACCATTACATGTGCAAGGCTCAGCTTGATCTAATTCAAGGTGGTACACTGGGCCCACATCACAGTGGCCCGGATGAGTAGATTCTTTGGGGTGGAGGACACGTGTGTAAAATGTGGGGGCAGAACAGCGAACCATGTCCACATGTTCTGGGCGTGTCCAAAACTTAGGGGATATTGGCGGGGGTATTGCCACAGTATTAAAAATAAGGGTGGCAATGTGTCCAGAGGTGGCGATTTTTGGAGTGCCGGAAGACCCGGGAGTCCAGGAGGAGAAAGTGGCAGATGTTCTGGCCTTTGCCTCCCTGGTACCGGGAGACAGATACTGCTAGCTTGGAGGGACTCAAAGCCCCCGAAGTCGGAGGCCTGGTTAACCGACATGGCGAGCTTTCTCGGCCTGGAGAAGATTAAGTTCGCCTTGAGAGGGTCAGTGTTAGGGTTCGCCCGGAAGTAGCAACCATTCATCGACTTCTTTGCGGAGAATTAATCATCAGCAGGGGGTAGCGGGAGGGGGAGGACTAGGGTAGAGTAGAATAGAGGGTTGAATAGGCGGATCTTGGAGAGATGGGTGTCGGTGTTTGCACCATGCTTATTGTTTGTTGTACACAGTTTTTATACCGTTGCTGTTTGTAATGCCAAAAATACCTCATTAAAATTGTTTGTGAAAAGAAACCCAATCTGTGTAAGACGAAACCGCCTCTTCACCACAACTTCACTAGGTAACAGTAAACGAAACCGGACCCCTAACTATCTGTAACTCTAAACTAATTCTAATTCTAAGACTAACCTTATGTTTAACCAGAAATCTACCTGTGACGTTGACCTTTATCCGAATCATGACCGATATCCGAATTCTAACCTTTACCACAACGTTGCAGTAAACCTAATTACCAACTGCCAGTCCAATTTTACGAGAAATCTACATGACTCCTGACCTGAATAGAACACTGAACACACGCTGAAACCTGATCCAACATTCTTCGGCGTCATCTATCACCCACAGTGGTCCGGCCGAGCTTTACTCTCTCCTCAATCTCCCAGTCAGCGATGCAATTGCATATAATGCTAAATGGCACTTTAAGGCCAAGCAGTGGCACAGATCACACAGAGAAACGAGCGTCTGGTTATTTTGCTTTTGCACACTCTTTAAAAGGACAAGCACATCCAAGAGGATTGTGGCCCATATTTCCGAGGGATACTCTGACAAATGCAAGTGTTTACTGAATCATCACATGAAGTTGAAGGATATTGAAGAGATCATACTTGTCCTGCAATTGGCATGATTATGTTTCACTGCACAGAGAATATAACACCTAAAATTGTTATTTGACATTCGCTAAATTGTGTGATCAAAATTGTCCTTTAATTGGTGTCTCGAAATCCCTTTTCATGCACATATATTACATGTCAATGTAATCGTTGTATAATTGGTGTATAATTTGATTCGGTAATTTGTTTGCTACACTCAAAAGACGAAGAAGAATGTTGCAACCAGAGCGTCCCTGTGGAAATCAAGAAGGGATAAATTAGGAGCTCTGGGATGTACTAACAGAGATTTGATTCAATGTGTTTGACTTCAGCATAAAGTGACGAATCGATTCACATAAAAATGATTGAAGCTCTTGACTGTTTAAGAAAAGTATATTACATCAATCTTTTTGCCATTGGAGTTCCCGGTAAGTTACCAACACAATTTAATTCTTCAATTATGTACATATTGATCTGCGGGTTTGTTCTTATTCCTGATTATGTATTTCGTTGACCTAATGGTCAACAATATGCAATTGTCAAAAAAGAATGTAATATTCTTTATTTAATATGCAGAACTATTGGTCAGGTTTGGTCGCATGAGATTACCTTATATGTTAGACACATAACCTGTCAGAAATATTTACCTCAGTGGAAAACACACTTTCTCTTGCACAGTGTCTCTCTCACACAGTCTCACTCTCGCACACTGTGTCGCACATTGGCTTGCCCTTGTACACGCTCTTGCACTCTCTCATATTCTTTCTCGAACTCTCTCAAACACTGTCTTGCTCTTGCACACTTTCTCTCGCCCACTGTCTTTCTCTTGCATGCTCGCATACTCTTTCTCCCAAGCTCTTGCACCGCCTCGCTCTTGCACACCGCCTCGTTCTCGCACACTGCTTTGCTCTCGCACAGCATCGTGCTCTTGCACACCACCTCACTCTTGCACACCATGTTGAATAAAACCGCAGAATATCACCATGAAAGTTATTGATTAGAGGAATAGCTGGTTTAAAATTCTACCCAGTGTAGGTCACTGAATGAAAAGGAGCACCAGACATCGATGGTCACGAGCTGCAGCGTGCATTGATCACTCTTACTTTGATTTTTGTTTATTTGTGGGTTATTTGTGTGTGTTGCTGGCGAAATCAAAAATTGTTGGCTGTGCCTAATTTCTATTCAAAAGGTGGTGGTGAATGTTCTTGCAAGTTTGAACAACACGTACGGACCCAGGCTGAACCGTCAACACACCATTGATGAATAGAGAGAAAATATTGGCTTAATTATTATTCTAGATAGTGGCAAACGCCTCAAGTCCTTGGAGAGATATTCCAAACCCTGCCTCCGCAAAATCCTGCAAAGCAACTGAAAGGAGGTCGTCCCAACGTAAGCATCCTCTTCCAGGCCAATACTGCCAGTATCGGGACACAGGTCACCATCGACCTCCGCGATGGGCGGGCCACATTGCCGCATGCCCGACACAAGACTCCCCAAACAAATGCTTGACTCTGAACTCCGCGATGGCAAGTGATCACTAGGAGGCCAGTGGAAACACGACAAAGCGATTACGAAAGCCTCCCTGAATAAATGCAACATCGCCACTGACATGCAATAATCATTTGCCTTCGAACACAACAGCTTGAAAACTGGAACCAGGAAGGTGCTGATCACCTCGAGCGCCATATGATGGAGTTCATAGAGGCCAAGTAGAAACAGCACAAGGAGAGCGCATAATCCAGAGCGTCCCACCTGCCAATCTCATAATACTCCATCTGGGAAATTTATGGCAGAATCTGCGGATACAGGATGATCAGACGTTTCAACCACTGCGACACAGACCTCCCCGGAGTGGAAGCTCATCATCCTTATTGCTGAGGTACTGCCCGATAAGGAAGAAGAATGTGGGTCATTGGCTAACACATTGTAGCTTCGCTGGTAATGTGTCCTCCAAAAGGGTTGTGTGGTTGTCACTCTTACCAATGCTTCCAGGTTCAAATGTTATTGTCACTGGGACAAGTAGATAAATGAGCATACCATCAATTTTTTTTCTACATTTTAATTGTTTTGTCCCTGTTTAAAGCAGCTCAGTTTGATGGATATTTCCTTCATAGCATCACCATCCCAACAGTGTCGAATAACGTTCTGTGATAGAATTGCCGCAGCTCAGTAAATAATGTGCCCCTACCAGCGACATCTACATACTTTATTGAGAGAAGCAAGGTCACTTTGTGTGCAAAGGGTTCATACTGTACGTGTCTACCTGCCGGGGTTACAACTGAGCAGGCGGGGAAACTATTTCACCACCTGAGAGAAGGGATACTTGGTAATCTGTAAGCAAACCCCGAAAATACTGGACAATCTCAGCATGTCTGACAGCATCTGGCTGATAAAAGGGAGCTAACGTTTCAAGTCTGGATGGCTCTTTGTCAAAGCTGTAAGCATACTCCTGAGCAAAGTTTCATAATTAGATCTCATGAACATGGAAGGGAACGTTGAAGATTCAGGGACCAAACTCTTCTCAACTATATAACCCACGCAGCAAGAAGGGGATTGGCTGCTTATGTAACAGAATATCTAAAGGGAGGACACTGCGCGCAACTGGAACTTTAACTGTAAGATTTGATTTGGTGGTTATATATACTGGCATCAGTCTGGTATTTTACATCATTCTGGGCCAGCTCTCCCAATTATAAGACAAACTCCCAAATGGTAATAGGGAGACTTCTGCAAGGGCAAGCCAGCAGGATGCACGCTTGTTATTTTCAGTATCTTGGTCGATGGCAGTTGCTGTATCTGCTATTATTTGCAAATCCTCTGTAGCTGCTCCAAACAATTATTTCTTGCTGAACGAGATACCTAGCAAGACGGCTGTTTTGCCTTGGATTTTATTGATCTCCAAGATTTTGGCACTGCTTTATTTTACGCAAGTTCAGTGCTTTCTATCACAGTTCGTACTTGTATGTTATCAATATGATCTGTGGAATGAGAAGGAGAGCTCCTCTTTGCCCAATCCAGAGATTCTTAAATATATTGCAGCCCTCTCCTTTGTATTACTGAGTCAATAATGGTTCTGATCAACGGTAACCACAATCAGCTTATTGGTGAGTGATTCAGTATTGGTAACGCGGTTGAATGTCATATAAAAATGTTCAGATTCTCTCTGCATGGACATGGTCGTTACCTGGCAGCCGGATGTGATAAATGTTATTTGCAACGTTTCAGCCAACGCATGAATGTTGTTAAAGTTTTGTTTCCTGGCGCCCCTCAGTATCTAAAGCATTGCACGTGATATTGAATACTACATTCATCAAATAACATCTTATTTCTGACCTTACGATGGAGGTAATGCAATCGATAAAGCAGGCTGTGATGTGTTTGCCGAGAAAGAACTCCTGGAACACGGCTAGACTGGTGACAGCGTGTCGCCAATAATTTATCTGCATTCATACATTTTCTACGAACTGCTTCTGCTGACATGCTACTCTCGTTTATTTCAATTTAACTAAAGACTGCTTGATCCACACTCGGTCGAATTCTGCGTTGAAATGATGGACAGTTATTCTAGAGAACGCGAACTGAGTGTGTGGAACTTGGAGCGTATCGTAATTATTGTTTAATATTATATTCAAAGAGTTGATTCCAATCATTAATTCATATTTATATTACATTGAATTATGGCCTATCTAGACACCAGAACGTCTTAATTGACAACAACAAATTTTGATATGTCTTTACACTACACAGTCCGCCCTCCATTAATCTTGACCAATCATCAATCAACTTCATTCCCTTCCCCTTCACGCACCTATGTACATTCCCCATACATGCTTCACTAAAGCATACGAAATTATTTTCCTAGTTTTACTACTCGGCGAACACAACATTTCAGTTAATTTAGATTCAGAATGGACTGAGCCAATTGCCAAAACTCAGGTGGGTGAGATTCTATGCATGGACAGCCCAAGAAATAGTACACGCTGTAAAACCTAAAGCATCTCGAGAGCACAAGTCTGGGCAATGACAGAAGCATTCCGCTACTGAATAGTTCATTTCTATTTCTGACTCGATCGCGAATCATGCTTTTCTTTCCTTTGAGGGAAGACATACAGGAGGCAACCTGGCCTCTTTAGAAGACGTAAAAGTATTTTCTGTCTCCTGGGCCAGTCAGTATTGTATCCCCCGTCACTGGTAAAACTGAAACGGAACAGGTTGCAAGTGCTTTAAGATCATGATTACATTTATTAAATTGAAATTATGACTAGATTACAAATCAAATCATTTGTTGGTGCCGGAATCCAGCCCTTACTCGTTGGGCTCTGATATATGGTATCTTCTTCAAATTCCACTCTTATCCCCCGTCTCTTTTTTTGCAGTTAATTTAACTACAATTGTGATTTTGTGCCGGGGAAAGTGCGACCTCTCTAGCTGCACCACCCGTTACCTCGTGGCCATGGCAACGGCTGATCTATTTCTCATTATCATCGAGGTCTTACTGAGGCGATTCCGTTATTATTACTATCCAGTGTGTTTCTTAGACATTACGCCAGTATGCACTGTTCTCTATATTCTTTACCATACAGCCGTAGACTGTTCAGTCTGGTTCACCATAGCTTTTTCCTTTGATCGATTTGTTTCTATATGTTGCCAGGAGCTGAAAATTAAATATTGCACCAGGAAAACGTCGGCTGCAGTTTTGTCCAGTAGCAGTATACTGCTCATCATAAAAAATCTGCCTTTCTACTTCAGATTTCAACCTAGAATTATAATCGACAATGTTCCATTTTTCTGCAATAGTAAGCCAATATATTTCACTGACCCTTTATGGATTGGATTTAAAATGATTGACATGGTTTTAACTCCATTGCTTCCATTCGCTTTAATTTTGCTGTTTAACTCTCTGACAATCAGACATGTTTTAGTGGCCAGTGCAGTCCGTAAGAGACTAAAGAGTCAGAACAATGGGGGGAACATCAACGACCCAGAGTTGAAGAGCAGAAGGAATTCTGTGATTTTACTATTCTCTATATCTGGCAGCTTCATACTTCTCTGGCTGGTTAACGTTTTACATCAAGTGCGAATCGAACATCTCTTCGATAAGGATTCTTTTTATATATTTGCACAGGTCGGGTATATGCTGCGAAATTTAAGTTGCTGTACAAACACGTTTATTTATGGGGCAACTCAGTCCAAGTTCAGAGAACAGTGCAAGAAAGCTATAAAATATCCAATTACATTGATTGTTCAGCCCATTAATGAACGGGAAAAATGAGAGCTGCTAAAATATTCATTAGTCTTTGTGCAACGAATGAAATCCTGTCGGAAGTACGGAAAAAAGGGTGGAGGAATGGGGTTATGCATGGATTTTGTTTCACTTTGATTCAAATCAAGTGGCAATCTTTTGGGTACATGGAGCTCCAACAGATGAAGGCCATGTTAGAAACAAGAGTGACATCTCAGCTTGACAGATTGCGGCCACGACACCTTCTCAATAGAAACTCTCTTAGCATGACCCCCAACTCCTAATAATATGTGACACTAACTAGACCTTGAAATTGTCATCAAAATAATTATATTTGTATACTACGAACCCAATTCTCCTCTAACTCAGATGGCATTACTTCTCGACTCACTTATTCCACAACAACCCTGGCAAATTTCGCATATTTTCCCATCCATAAAATTAATACCATCGCAGGCTCTAAAGTCTGGGCAAATCACCCGCATTGGGACACACTAACTTGCTTTCCCATAACAGATTGGTTTAGTTCAGCTTCTGAAGGTGGTGGGAGCAGGTACGACAGCGGCATTTAAGGGGCATTGAGACAAATATATGAATAGGTTGTAATGAAAGTCTGCGGACTCTGTAAGTGCATATGGTTTTAATTTAGGCACGTACCATGGTCAGTAAAGGCTTGGAGGGCCGAAGGGCCTGTTCCTGTGCTGTATTGCACTTTGATCTTTGTTTATAGGGCTGTATAGCTGGTTCGGAAAGCAGTGCGATTTCCTGTCTGGTACCGGTTAAGGTGATTTATGAAGATGCTGTCGTTTCAAACTTCCCCTTCGCCTGTGATGTGGTTAAATCACCACCAGTAAGCTCTGCCCATTGATGGGGAAAAGAAGCTATGGTCATCTGGGACTTTAGCGACTTTACCGTTTTTCTTTACCTTCCAATAACCTGTGTTTTAATGTTCACATACTTGTTATTAAATTACGCAAAGGCCATTCCGCCTGACTGCTGTAATCTGACTCAGCCCCACCATAATTCCATTCTCCATCACATTAATTTCTCTGCAACGCCCTTTATCCCCAACAACCACTTGCCATCTCCATAACCTCCTCCAACAACTATTACTCACACCTTCTGACCACAATCAAGACCGAGAGAGTCGGCCCTTCAAAATTTGTCCTCATTCGGTCCCTGCACCTCTGCAGCCATCTTAATTCGTCCAATGTTGGCTTCATCAATATTGCACAAAATCTATCGTACCCCTATTTCCACCTTTGCAGTTGTCTGCCTTGGTCCTAAGTTCTGAATTATTTCCAAATATAGCTGATACCATCTCGGTCTCTCCCATTTATGACGCTCCACTAAAGTAAACATTTTCGCCCTGCCTACACAGAAGATCCCGCATAATTGTGATTACGGGTTGCAGACAGCGATAGACAATATCGTATTGGAAGGACGACTTCTGGATAATTAAGATGTAATAGTTAGAGGAAATAATATTGAAGAATAGAGGTGCATGGCGGGAGTGATAGAACTGTGATATTGGAAGTAAAACACGTATTCAAATGCTTTCACAATTTGAAAACAAATAAACGGAAAGTTGAATAATTTTCTAGGTCCACAAATATTGTTATTGTGATGTACTTCAATAAACTCAGCACGCTCATGGTCTGAAAGGAAATTGAGTGTTCAAGAATGACTGTGAGTAAGAGGATGGAAAGTATTGGACGGTGAAAATCCCAGAGGGGCCAATGTATTACAAGAATTAATTTGAAGGTCATGGAGTCGGTATCTCTATGTGTGAGAGCAGAGATCAAGATCTAGACTCTAATATGATGAAGGGAAGATGGTGCATATAGATTGGATTTGTTTATTGTCACGTGTACCGTGGTACAGTGAAAAGTATTTTTCTGCGAGCAGCTCAACAGATCATTAAGTACATGAGAAGAAAAGGGAATAAAAGAAAATACATAATAGGGCAACACAACATATACAATGTAACTACATAAGCACTGGCATCGGATGAAGCATACAGGGTGTAGTGTTAATGAAGACAGCCCATAAGAGGGTCATTTAGGAGTCTGGTGACAGTGGGGAAGAAGCTGTTTTTGAGTCTGTTCGTGCGTGTTCTCAGACTTCTGTATCTCCTGCCCGATGGAAGAAGTTGGAAGAGTGAGTACGCCGGGTGGGAGGGATCTTTGATTATACTTCCCGCTTTCCCCAGGCAGCGGGAGGTGTAGATGGAGTCAATGGATGGGAGGCAGTTTCGTGTGATGGACTGGGCGGTGTTCACGACTCTCTGAAGTTTCTTGCGGTCAATGGCCGAGCAGTTGCCATACCAGGCTGTGATGCAGCCTGATAGAATGCTTTTTATGGTGCATCTGTAAAAGTTGGTACGAGTCAATGTGGACATGCCGAATTTCCTTAGTTTCCTGAGGAAGTATAGGCGCTGTTGTGCTTTCTTGGTGGTAGCGTCGACATGGGTGGACCAGGACAGATTTTTGGAGATGTGCACCCCTAGGAATTTGAAACTGCTAACCATCTCCACCTCGGCCCCGTTGATGCTGACAGGTGTGTGTACAGTTCTTTGCTTCCTGAAGTCAATTACCAGCTCTTTAGTTTTGCTGACATTGAGGGAGAGATTGTTGTCGCTACACCACTCCACTAGGTTCTCTATCTCCCTCCTGTATTCGGACTCATCATTATTCGAGATCCAGCCCACTATGGTCGTCTCGTCAGCAAACTTGTAGATGGAATTGGAACCAAGTTTTGCCACGCAGTCGTGTGTGTACAGGGAGTAGAGTAGGGGTCTAAGTACGCAGCCTTGCGGGGCGCCGGTGTTAAGGACTTTTGTGGAGGAGGTGTTGTTGTTCATTCTTTCTGATTGTGGTCTGTTGGTCAGAAAATCGAGGATCCAGTTGCAGAGTGGGCAGCCAAGTCCTAGGTTTTGGAGCATTGATATGAGCTTGGCTGGGATTATGTTGTTGAAGGCGGAGCTGTACTCAATAAATAAGAGTCTAATGTAGGAGTCCTTGTTTTCAAGATGCTCTAGGGATGAGTGTAGGGCCAGGGAAATGGTGTCTAATGTGGACCGGTTGCAGCAGCATGCGAATTGCAGTGGATCAAGGCGTTCTGGGAGTATGGAGGTGATGTGCTTCATGATCAACCTCTCGAAGCACTTCATTCCGACTGAAGTCAGGGCCACTGGTCGGTAGTCATTGAGGCACGTTGCCTGGTTCTTATTTGTTACCGGTATGATGGTGGTCTTCTTTGGGGACCTCGGAGTGGAGTAGGGACAGGATAAAGATATCCGTGAATACCTCTGCCAGCTGGTCCACGCAGGAACTGAGTGCACGATCCCGTATGGGCCCGTCGCCTTCCGAGGGTTCACTTTCAGGAAGGCCAATCTGACTTCGGAAGCTGTGATGGTGGGTATGGGTGAATTCTGGGCTGCTGGGGCACTCGCCAGCGGATTGTTGCTTACCTGCTCGAACCGAGCATAGAATGCAATGAGTTCATCGGGGAGGGATGCGCTGCTGCCAGAGATACTGTTCGGCTTCGCTTTGTAGCCCGTTATGTTGTTTAGTCCTTGCCACAACCGCTGAGAGTCTGTCTGTGACTCTAGCTTGGTTTGATATTCTTTCTTGGCATTCCGGATGGCTTTGCGGAGGTCGTACCTGGATTTCTTGTATAGATCAGGGTCGTCTGCCTTGAACGCCTCAGATCTGTCCTTCAGTAGTGAGTCAATTTCGCGATTCAGCCAGGGTTTCCGGCTGGGGAACGCACGTACTGCTTTCTTTGGCACGCAGTCGTCCACACATTTGCTGATGAAGTCTGTGACGGTGGTGGCATACTCATTTAAGTTGGTCGCTGAGTTCTTAAATATGGACCAGTCCACTGTCTCTAAGCATTCACGTAAGAGCTCTTCTGTTTCCTCGGACCAGCACTGCACAACCTTCTGTGCTGGATTCTCTCGCTTGTATGCCGGGAGAAGGAGCACCGTCTTATGGTCTGATATCCCAAAGTGCGGTCGGGGGATGGAACGGTAGGCGCCCTTGATTTTTGAGTAGCAGTGGTCAAGAGTGTTGTCGCCCCTGGTGGGACAGGAGATGGGCTGGTGGAATTTTGGCAGTACACTCTTGAGGTTGGCCTTGTTGAAGTCTCCGGCTACGATGAACAAGGCCTCCGGGTGTTCTGTTTCGTAGCTGTTTATTACTGTGTATAGTTCGTCCAGCGCCTTCCACACTACTGTCTGGGGTATGATGAGACGGCACTGTTTGTGAGACAAGTAATATTAATTGTATTGATTACAAAGGAAAAAGAACAAAGAAAATTACAGCGCAGGAACAGGCGTTTCGGCCCTCCCAGCCTGCTGCGATCCAGATCCTTTATCAAAATCTGTCACCTATTTTCCAAGGATCTTCTTCCCTCTGTTCCCCGCCCCTTGATATATCTGTCTAGATGCATCTTAAATGATGCTATCGTGCCCGCCTCTATCACCTGAGCTGGCAAAGCGTCCGGGAACCCACCACCCTCTGCGTAAAAAACTTTCCACGCACATCTCCCTTAAACTTCCCCCCTCTCACCTTGAAATCGTGACCCTTTGTAATTGACACCCCCACTCTTGGAAAAAGCGTGTTGCTATCCACCCTCTCCATAGCTCTCATAATTTTGTAGACCTCAATCAGGGCCCCCCTCAACCTCCGTCTTTCCAACGAAAACAATCCTAATCTACTCAACCTTTCTTCATAGCTAGCACCCTCCACGCCTGGCAAAATCCTGGTGAACCTCCTCTGCACCCTCTCTAAAGCATCCACATCCTTCTGGTAATATGGCGACCAGAACTGCACGCAGTATTCCAAATGTGGCCTAACTGTAACATGACCTGCCGACTCTTGTACTCAATACCCCGTCCAATGAAGGCAAGCATGCTGTATGCCTTTTGCCCACTCTATCAACCTGCGTTGCCACCTTCAGGGTACAATGGACCTGAATTCCCAGATCTGTCTGTACATCAATTTTCCCCAGGACGTATAGTCCACTCTTGAATTAAATCTTCCAAAATGCATCACCTCGCATTTGCCTGGATTGAATTCCAACTGCCATTTCTCTGCCCAACTCTCCAATCTATTTCTCTTTTGCTGTATTCTCTGACAGTCCTCCTCGCTATCTGCAACTCCACCAATCTTAGTATCATCTGCAAACTTGCTAATCAGGCCTCCGATACCTTCGTCCAGATCATTTATGGATATCACAACCAACTGTGGTCCGAGCACGCATCCCTGTGGAACACCACTAGCCACATTTCTCCATTTTGAGAGACTCCCTTCCACCACTACTCTCTGTCTCCTGTTGCCCAGCCAGTTCTTTATCCAACTAGCTAGTACTTTTTCCATCAACCTTCCATGGGAAACTTTATCAAACGCCTTACTGAAGTCCATGTATATGACATCGACAGCACTTCCCTCATCAATTAACGTTGTCACTTCCTCAAAGAATTCTATTAGGTTTCTAAGACATGACCTTCCTTGCACAAAACCATGCTGCCTATCACTGATAAGTCTATTTTCTTCCAAATGTGAATAGATCCTGTCCCTCAGTATCTTCTCCAACAGTTTGCCAACCACTGACGCCAAGCTCACAGGTCTATAATTCCCTGGATTATCCCTGCTACCCTTCTTAAACAAAGGGACAACATTAGCAATTCTCCAGTCCCCCCGGGACCTTACCCGAGCTCAAGGATGCTGCAAAGATATCTTTTAAGGCCCCAGCTACTTCTTCCCTCGCTTCCCTCAGTAATTTGGGATAGATGCCATCCGGACCTGGGGACTTGTCCACCTTAAAGCCTTTTAAAATACCTAAAACGTCCCCCTCCTTATGCCGACTTGACCTAGAGTATTTAAACATCCATCCTTAGCCTCAACATCCGTCATGTCCCTCTCCTTGGTGAATACCGATGCAAAGTATTCATTAAGAATCTCACCCATTTCCTCTGACTCCACGCATAAATTCCCTCTTTTGTCTTTGAGTGGGCCAATCCTTCCTCTAGTTACCCTCTTGCTCCTTACATACGAAGAAAAGGTTTTGGGGTTTTCTTTAACCCTGTTATCCAAAGATATTTCATGACCCCTTTTAGCCCTCTTTGTTGCGTGTTTGAGATTTGTCCTACTTTCCCAATATTCCTCCAAAGCTTCATCAGATTTAAGTCGCCTAGATGTTATCTATGCTTCCCTTTTCATCTTAGCTAGTCTCACAATTTCACTCGTCATCCATGATTCCTTAATCTTGCCATTTCTATCCCTCATTTTCACAGGGACATGTCTGTCCTGCACTCTAATCAACCTTTCCTTAAAAGAATCCCACATTTCAAATGTGGATTTACCCTTAAAGAGCTGCTCCCAATCCACATTCCCTAGCTCCTGCCGAATTTTGTTATACTTGGCCTTTCCTCAATTTAGCACTCTTTCTTTAGGACCACTCTCGTCTTTGTCCATGAGTATTCTAAAACTTACGGAATTGTGATCGCTATTCCCAAAGTAATCGCCGACTAAAACTTCAACCACCTGGCCGGGATCATTCCTCAATACCAGGTCCAGTATGGCCCCTTCCCGACTTGGACTATTTACATATTGCTCTAAAAAACACTCTTGGATGCTCCATACAAATTCTGCTCCATCTGCGCCTCCAACAGTACATGAGTCCCATTGAACGCTGGGAAGTTAAAATCTCCCGTCACGACCCACCCAATTGCTCTTACATTTTTCTATAATCTGTCTACAGATTTGTACTTCTACTTCACGCTCGCTTTTGGGAGGCCTGTAGTAAAGTCCCAACAATGTTACTGCACCCTTCCTATTTCTTAGCTCTACCCATATTGCCTCAGTGCTCGAATCCTCCATCGTGCCCTCCTTAATCATAGCTGTGATATCATCTCTGACGAGTAATGCAACTCCTCCACCCCTTTTACCTCCCTCTCTATCCCTACCGAAGCATCTATACCCTGGGATATTTATTTGTCAGTCTTGCCCTTCCCTCAACCAAGTCCCCTGTATACCAATAACATCATATTCCCAGGTACTAATCCAAGCCCTAAGTTCATCTGCCTGACCTGCTACACTTCTCGCATTGAATCAAATGCACCTCAGACCACCTGACCCTTTGCGTTCAGCATCTCTTCCCTGTATACTATTCCCCTCAGTCACATTTGAGTTTATAATATAGTACCTTACTGGCTTTAGTTGCTGCCTCTTTGCTGACCTCTAACTTCCTAATCTGGTTCCCATCCCCCTGCCACATTAGTTTAAAACCTCCCCAACCGTGTTAGCAAAAGCACCCCCTAGGACATTGGTTCCAGTCCCGCCCAGGTGTAGGCCATCCGGTTTGTAATGGTCCCATCGCCCCCAGAACCGGTTCCAATGTCCCAAAAATCTGAATCCCTCCCTCCTGCACCATTTCTCAAGCCACGTATTCATTCTGACTATTCTTGAATTATTCTGCCCTGACTGTCTCGTGGCACTGCTAGCAATCCTGAGATTACTACCTTTGAGGTCCTACTTTTTAACTTACTTCCTAACTCCCTAATTCTGATTGCAGGACCTCATCCCGCTTTTTACCTATATCGTTGGTGCCTATATGCACCACGACAACTGGCTGTTCACCCTCCCCCTTCAGTATGTCCTGCAGCCGATATGAGACATCCCTGACCCGTGCACCCGGGAGGCAACATACCATTCGGGAGTTTTCGACCACAGAAACGCCTGTCTACTCGCCTTTCGATTGAATCCCCTATGACTATAGCCCTACCAGACTTCTTCCTGCCCTTCTGTGCAGCAGAGCCAGCCACGCTGCCAGCCTAGCTACTACTGCCTTCCCCTGTTGAGTCATCTCCCCCAACAGTATCCAAAACGGTATACCTGTTTTGCAGGGAGTTGACCGCAGGGGACACCTGCACTGCCTTCCAGCTCTTTCTCTGCCTTTTTGTCACCCATTCTCTGTCTCCTACACCAACCCTAATCTGCGGTGTGACCAACTCACTGAACGTGCTATCCACGACCTCCACAGCATCGCAGATGCTCCAAAGTGAGTCTATTCGCAGCTTTAGAGCCGTCATGCGGTCTAAACGGAGCTGCAGCTGGACACATGTCCCGCACATGAAGGAGTCAGGAGCATCGGCCGCGTCCCTGAACTCCTACATTGAGCAGGAGGAGCATAACACGGGTCTGGAATCTCCTTCCATTTTTACACTTTACCTTAACTGATTACAAATATAATATCAAATAATGAATAAGTGAAAGGAATAAGGATTTTACTTGCCAATCACAATACTTACCAACCGAGGACGAATTCAATTTTTCCCAGCTCCCTACCTTCCCGACAGACCCCTGGCCACTGCTCCCGCCGAAAATCTGAACCTATAACTGGAGGATAAAGAAAAAGAAAAGTGGGAGCTTACCTGATATTCACTCACCCCCTTAGGTTAGAAGAGGTGGAAGGGTGGGAGACACTACAAGTGTAGTGTCTCGGGATTAGCAACGGTGCAACTTAAATAGAGGGAAAAATGAAACACTTAAGCACCTACCTGATTCCCAAGCTGCACTCCCTGCGCTCCGGCTCCCTCGCTCTCTCTCCCGCTCCCGGAAATGAAGGCCGCTGGAATCGGGGGGGGGGGGGGGGGGGGGGGGGGGGCAGGTTTACACACGTACCTGAATCCCAAGCTGCACTCGCTGCGCTCCGGCTCCCTCTCACTCTACCGCTCCGAAAAATGAAGGCCGCTGGAACCTGGGGGCAAGTTTAAACCCCTACCTGATTCCAAAACTGCACTCGCTGCACCCGGCTCCCTCTCTCTCTCTCCCGCACCCGGAAATGAAGGCCGCTGGAACCTGGGGGCAAGTTTAAACACGTGCCTAAATCCCAAGCTGCACTCGCTGCGCTCCGTCTCCCTCTCTCTCTCCCGCTCCGAAAAAAACAGCATATGGCCGGCAGAAAATAACGGTCTACTGTGAATACCGACTGGTAATATCTGCTCATAGAAGGTGCACGGTGAGGTGGTGCTGAGGCTTTTGGTGATTTCAAAGCTTCACAAAATGAAATACATTAGAACAACAGACAAAGCATGTCATGGCAATTGCTACATTACTCCTTCATAATACAGATTTACTGCTGTCTATTTGAAATTTTGATTAGTTAGCCGGAATAATTCACGGATGTCTATTATTTGACATGCTTTCTGTGAAATACAGCTCATTTTTCTATTCAGTTAGTTGCTTTTAACATTCAGTTGTTCAAAGAGAAATAGGGTAACAAAAGTGTTAAACCGTTAAACAAAGGATAACGTAAATGATTTAGTTAGGGTAAATGTAGCAGTATCATACATTTAACAGGTGGATGGTATAAGACTTAACGTTAACCAGATATTCAAAATAATTTGCATTCAAACTTTATCAAATATTTATTTTAAGCTAAGTTTCAATAATCATTGCAGATGTCGCATGTGATACGACACCCCAACTTGTAAAAATGTCCATTGAGGTCCAGCAGACAGAGGTGAACAAGCGGTGATGAAATCGAAACAGGCTATGTGACTGAACAAATGGAACGCAACACAAACCGAATGTCCGTTGTTGCCGAAATGGACACGGATAAATATATTTTGATAATTTTTAGCTAATGGAGAAAATAACCAACCTGCAAAATAGCCAATGGCCAAATAGACCACGCGAAAAATAGTTCACCTGAAAAATAGTTCACCTCAAAAACGCAAAACAGCTCATCTCAAAATGCCTACCTGTAAAATAACTCACCTGACAAATAATCCACCTGTCAAATAGCCAACATGCAGAATTTTGTTTCCTTTATTTTTAGAGTACCCAATTAATTGGTTCCAATTAAGGGACAATTTAGCGTGGCCAATCCACCTGCCCTCCACATCTTTGAGCTGTGGGGGCGAAACCCACACAAACATGGTAGAATATGCAAACTCCACACGGATAGTGACCCAGAGCCGGGATCGAAAATGGGACCTCAGCAACATGTGGCTACAGTGCTAACCAGGGTGCGCCACCATGCTGCCTCATTGCGCAGAATTGATCACGAAGAACAGGCAACCTGAATAATCGATCACCTTAAAAATAGGCAAACTGAAAAATAGACTATCTTCAAAATTGTCCATCTGATAAATAACCCACCAGTAAAGTAGCCAACTGGCAAAACAGTCCAACTGTAAGATAGTCCACCTATAAAATCGCCACCTGATAAATAACCCAATGAAAATTAGCCGAACTGCAATATAGCACATCTGAAAAATAGCTCACCTGCAAAATAGCCACCCAGTAAAATAACCAACCTGCAAAATCGCCAATCTGCAAAATAGCAAAGCTGAAAAACTGTCCACATCTAAAATAGTCCACATGGGCCACAGACCACCAGTAATATAGTTTACCTGTAAAATATTCAACCAGCAAAATAGCCCACCGGTAAAGTGCAAAACAGCTCACATGCAAAATATCAACACTCATAAATAGCTCTATCACAAAATAGCCGACCTGAAAAATAGCCCTACTGCATAATAGCTCACTTGAAACACTGCTGTATAGAAAGAGCTTACCTGTAAAAAAAACTCACCTGTATAATAGCCAACGGGCAATACAGCACACCTCGAAAATATAGACACTGCAAAATATCCTCCATGTAAAAATAACCCAAATGTGAAATGGGCCACCTGTAAAATAGTCAAACTGCAAAATAACTCCACTGACGAATAACCGGCATGGAAACTATCCCCCACTGCAAAATAGCCGACTAGCAACATAGTTCACCTGCAAAATCTTATAATTGCAAAAACGTTTCCTTACAAAATAGCCCATTTGTCAAATAGTCCCACTGCAAAACAGTATTATGGGCAAGTGTTTACAAAACTCCAAAGCATATCATGGCGTTCACCTTACCCACAAGGGAGCACAACGGTCCACTCTCCAGGTGTCACGCAACAGAGACTTTAAGTATTATTAAAACAAAACAATGTTTATTCTATGAATCCAGTTAACATTTTATAAACACACAGTAAACATCTTATTAAATACCAACACACGTAACCCCACAGATACAATGCTCTATTGGTAACCCGTAATACCATTCCCAGCAACATCCATAAGTTAAATCCATTTTAATTAAGACAGCAGGTTTAAAGTTTCTACAGAAACAAGTATTACTTTGAAATCATCAAGTGAGCTGAAGACATTCTTTAGCTGGGAGAGAGAGAGATCATTACACATCTGGTTGCTTTGAATACAGCTCTCCAACTCTGAAAACGAAACCATAAACAGAGCCACAAAGCAGCTTTTCAGCTCAAAACGAAGGTAAAATACAGAAAGACAGCCCAGCTCACCCACACTGCAGCTATTTGATAAACACCCATTTCTTAAAGGTATATCCACCTGATACCTCCCCCCCCCAAAAAAAATAAATAAATAAATAAACCATCAACTTCAAGGTGGTTTAATTTTTTACAATTTCAATTTCCTTTAAGAAATACTGACAGTAAAATACGTTTTCGTTTCACAAAGCAAAACACGCAAACAGGCATAATATCATAGTCCATTTTAGTTCTTCTTCCTCGACCAAAACTGCTTTTCTTCATCATTTTCGTGACAAAGCATCGGCTATCATGTTTTTCGCCCTGCCACATGTATTATTTTAAAATGAACTAGCTGCACAAAAACCTTCATCAAAACAATCTGGCATTGTTATTCCGGAATCGCTTCAAAAACGTCAATGGATTATGATCCGTATATACAATCGTGTCAGACGGATTGCTGGTCACATAAATGTGAAAATTTTGCAAAGCAGCACCAAGGTCAAAGTCTCCTTCTCAATAGTTGAACACATCTTCTGGTGCGTATTTAATTTCTTAGAACAATAACCAATAGGCTGCTCTAGTCCTTCGTCATCGTATTGAAGAAGCACAGCACCTGTGGGACATCACTCGCATCAAGAGCCACTTTGAATGGTTTAGTATAATTTGGGATGGCTAACACGGGAGCAGTGGGTAACACAGCCTTCAGGCCGTCAAATACCTGTTGACATTCTGCTGCCCACTGAAATTTGCTCCGCTTCTTTAGCAAGTCCATCAGCGGAGTGACCACACTGCTAAAATTTGGCCCAAATTTCCAGTAAAATCCACTCATGCCAAGAAATTGCATTATTTCCCTTCGTCTCGAGGGTATTGGAAACTCCCCAATAACATTTATTTTCACATCCCGTGGGACCATTCGACCCTGTCCGATTGTTTGGCCAAGGAAAGTGACTTGGGTTTTCCAAAATCACTTTTGGCTAGGTTTACTACCAAACCTGTCTCCTGAAGTCGATTGAATAACTCCATCCGATGCTTACATGTCAGTAACATTTAAGTAAATCCAGTTTGGAAATAAAAACTGATTCTCCCAATTTCTCAATGCAATCCTCCAAGCGTTGGTTAGGGTAAGAGTCCGTTCTTTTAACTGCATTAACATTTCTATAGTCCACACACAACCGTTGGATACTGTCTGGTTTCGGTACCATCACTATGGGTGAGCTCAATTGGCTGCAACCCACTTCAATTATGCCTTTTTTATGCATACTTTCAATTTCCCAATCCTCTGGATAATCTTGACAATAAGCCCGCAACATTGTCTTTAATGTCTGATGCCACCTTTCTAATGCTCCCTGCGCTTCTGGATGGTACGCGGTTGATTTAAATTGTTTTATTCCGAAGCTATCCATAACTTCTTTAAATAACCTTGAGGTAACATTTGGTCCTTGGTCCGATTGTATTGCGGTCGGTAGTCCATATCTAGTAAAGTATTTAAGTAACTCCCCCACAATCTTTATCGCTGTAATATTGCCTGCTGGAATGGCCTCTGGAAACCTAGTAGACACATCCATTATGGTCACAAGTTATTGATTCCCTCCTCTAGTTTTAGGAAGCAGTTCTGCGCAATCAATTAAGTCCCTGGTAAAAGGTTCCTCAAATGCTGGAATGGGTATTAAGGGCGCTGGTTTTATCACTGCTTGAGGTTAACTTATCATTGGACATGAGTGGCATGATCGACAAACTTTAACTCCATCTTTACGTAGTCCAGGCCAATAAAAATGTTTTTTTATATTAGTTTGAGTTTCCCTTACTTCCGAATGACCTCCCATTAGTACCTCATGTGCCACTCGCACTTCCTTTCTATACCCTACCGGCAATACCACGTGATGAACTTCCATCCACTTTTCATCCGCCATTATATGTAAAGGTCTCCATTTTCTCATCAAGACATCATTTTTACGGTGATATCATTCTGGTATGCACTCAGCTTCTCCTTCCGTGTATGCTTTCTGATACTTCCGTTTTATTTCTATATCGTCCTGTTGTAATTCTGCCAATTTTAATGAACTTAAAATATCCGCATCATTCTCCACCTGTTGTTTTCCAAACATCTGATCAAAAATCATTTCTGATAATTGTACTTCAACTTTATCTTCACTCTCTGATTTCTTCTCTTATCTTAACCTGTGACTTTGCGACCTTATTACTACACAATCCGGAAAACTCACAGGATATTCGTCCTTCAAAATTTCAGTTGTCTGATACCCCACTGGCTTATCAACCGCAGTCGGCATCACTCCCACCTGTGATCCAGCTATGGCATTTCCCAAGATAAACTGTGTTCCTGGACAACATAATTTCTCTATTACTCCTACTACCACTTTACCACTCTTCACTGGACTTTCCAACATTACCTTAGATAATGGAACACTACTCTTCTCTCACTGAAGTCCACACATTATTATTACCTTTTCTGGCAATATTCCTCTCAAACTACATAACTCCTCATCTCTTACCATCAAAGATTGACTCGTTCCCGTATCTCTTAAAATTGTGACTTCTTTACTCTCCTCCTGATACACATGAGTTAAGTTTATCCACACAAATAAATGGTTTTTCTTTTCCACTTTAACAAACCCCACTGTCTTATCCTGTTTTACCACATCAGCCTTCCCAGTGTTTTTCTTCAACCACCAACACTGTGACTGTACATGGTCGACTTCATCACAGTGAAAACATTGGAAACGTTTCATGTCTCTAACACCCTCTTGGGTTTCTTTTTAATCTGAGGTACACTCTCCTTATTGTCTCCCATTCGATCCACTTTATCACTTGAGTGTTTCTCTTTTTCCCAGTTTCTATCCCTCGCAGGTTGAAACTGATGTCGGAAACCAAGCTTTGACTAATGAACTAATTCATAATCATCTGTCATTACTGCAGATAACCTCGCAGTGTTAGCCCTCCGCTCTTCCACATGAGTTCTCACTTCATCACGAATTGAATTTTTAAATTCGCCCAAAACTATTATTTCTCTTAGAGCTTCATTCGTTTGGACTATTTTCAAAGCCCGTATCCACCTATCAAAATTACGCTCTTTGATCTTTTCAAACTCCATGTAGTTTTGACGAGGTTCATAGAACGTAGAATATTACAGCGCAGTTCAGGCCCTTCAGCCTTCGATGTTGCGCCGACCTGTGAAACCGCTCTAAAGCCCATCTCATTTATCATCCATATGTTTATCCAATGACCATTTAAATGCCCTTAATGTTGGCAAGCCCAGTACTGTTGCAGGCAGGGCATTCCACGCCCTTACTACTCTCTGAGTTGAGAACCTACCTCTGGCATCTGTCCTATATTTACTCCCCTCAATGTAAAGCTATGTCCCCTCGTGCTTGACATCACGATCCGAGCAAAATGGCTCTCACTGTCCACCCTATCTAATCCTCTGATCATCTTGTATGCCTCAATTAAGTTACCTCTTAACCTTCTTCTATGCAACGAATACAACACCAAGTCCCTCAGCCTTTCCTCATAAGATCGTCCCTCCATACCAAGTAACATCCTGGTAAATCTCCTCTGCACCCTTTTCCAATGTTTCCACATCTTTCCAATAATGCACCGACCAGAACTGCATGCAATACTCCAAATGCGGCCGCACCAGAGTTTTGTACAGGAGCAACATGACCTCATGGCTCCGAAACTCCGACAATAAACAAATCCAATCCAATCCAACTCAATCCCTCTACCAATAAAAGCTAACACAACGTACACCTTCTTAGCAACCCTTTCAACCTGGGTGGCAAATTTCACGGATCTGTGCACATGGACACCGAGATCTCTCTGCTCATCCACACTACCAAGAATCATACCATTAGCCCAGCACTCTGTCTTCCTGTTATTCCTTCCAAAATGAATCACTTCACACTTTTCTTCATTAAACTCCATTTGCCACCTCTCGAGCGCCCTAATTGAACCATCATGTCTCATCTTTACATAAGCCTCTTTCTTCCTCTTGACAAATGTTTCGACTGCATTCGTAAATGACGGTTCCCTCGCACAACCACTTCCTCCCTGCCTGAGAGGTACATACTTATCAAGGACACGCAGTAGCTGTTCCTTGAAAAAGCTCCACATTTCCATTGTGCCCATCCCCTGCAGGTTTCCACTCCATCCGATGCATCCTAAGTCTTGCCTCATCGCATCATAAGTGCCTTTCCCCTAGATAGAACTCTTGCCCTGCGGTATATACCTATCCCTTTCCATCACGAAAGTAAACATAATCGAATTGTGGTCACTACCTCCAAATCTAACACCTGTCCTGGTTTATTACCCAGTACCAATTCCAATATGGCCTCGCCTCTCGTTGGCCTATCCACATACTGTGTAGGGAAACCCTCCTGCACACGTTGGACAAAAACGGACCCATCTAAAGTACTCGAACTATAGCATTTCCAGGCAATCTTTGGAAAGTTAAAGTCCCCATAACAGCACGGTAGCATAGTGGTTAGCACAATTGCTTCACAGCTCCTGGGTCCCAGGTTCGATTCCGGCTTGGGTCACTGTCTGTGCGGAGTCTGCACATCCTCCTCGTGTGTGATTGGGTTTACTCCGGGTGCTCCGGTTTCCTCCCACAGTCCAAAGATGTGCAGGTTAGGTGGATTGGCAATGATAAATTGCCCTTAGTGTCCAAAATTGCCCGTCGTTATGGGTGGGGTTACTGGGTTATGGGGATAGGGTGGGGGTGTTGACCTTGGGCAGGGTGCTCTTTCCAAGAGCCGGTGCAGACTCGATGGGCCGAATGGCCTCCTTCTGCACTGTAAATTCTATGAGATTCTATGAGATGAGAACTACCCTGTTGCTTTTGCTCCTAGCCAGAATCATCTTTGCCATCCTTTCCTCTACATCTCTGGAACTTTTCGGAGGGCTATAGCAAACCCCTAACAGGGTGACCTCTCCTTTCCTGTTTGTAACCTCAGCCCACATTACCTCAGTAGGTGAGTCCTCATCAAACGTCCTTTCTGCCACCGTAATACTGTCCTTAACTAACAATGCCACCCCTCCCCCTCTTTTACCACCTTCCCTGAGCTCACTGAAATATCTAAACCCCGGCACCTGCAACAACCATTCCTGTCCCTGCTCGATCCATGTCTCCGAAATGACCACAACATCGAAGTCCCAGGTACCAACCCATGCCGCAGGTTCACCCACCTTATTCCGGATGCTCCTGGCATTGAAGTAGACACACTTTAAACCAGCTTCCTGCCTGCCGGTACACTCCTGCAACTTTGAAACCTTACTCATGATCTCACTACTCTCAACCTCCTGTACACTGGAGCTACAATTCAGATTCCCAATCCCCTGCTGAACTAGTTTAAACTCTCCCGAAGAGTATTAGCAAATTCCCCCCCCCCCCCCCCCCCCAGAATATTGGTACCCCTCTGGTCCAGGTGTAGACCATCCCGTTTGTAGAGGTCCCACCGACCCCAGAATGAGTCAGATTATCCAGAAATCTGAAACTCTCCCTCCTGCACCACCCCTGCAGCCACGTGTTCAACTCCTCTCACTCCCTATTCCACGTCTCGCTAGCCGGTGGCACGGTTAACAATCCAGAGATAATTACTCTGTTTGTCCTAGATCTAGGTTTCCACTCATTTTCCTACCTATGTCATTGGTACCTATGTGGACCACGACTTGGGGCTGCTCCCCCTCCCCCTTAAGGACTTATCTATTTTCACACTTTCCAGAATTGCTATCTCCTCCTCCTGATGAACCTCAAGCCCTTCTAGTCTAGTAGCCTGAATCTCCGTATGATCCTCGACAACATTGTCTTTTTCCTGTGTGAATACTGACGAAAAATATTGATTTAGCACCTCTCCTATCTCCTCGGACTCCATGCACAACTTCTCACTACAGTCCGTGACAGGCCCTACCCGTACCCTAGTAATTCTTTTATTCCTGACATACCTATGTCGTTGGTACCTATGTGGACCACGACTTGGGCTGCTCCCCTCCCCCTTAAGGATCCCGAAAACACGATCCGATACATCACGGACCCTGACACCTGGGAGGCAACACACCAACCGCGAGTCTCTCTCGTTCCCACAGAATCTCCTATCTATCCCCCTAACTATGGAGTCTCCAATGATTAATGCTTTACTCCTCTTCCCCCCTTCCCTTCTGAGCAACAGGTACAGAATCTGTGCCAGAGACCTGTACCCCATGGCTTACCCCTGGTAAGTCGTCCTCCCCAACAGTATCCAAAGCGGTATACTTGTTACTAAGGGGAATGACCACAGGGGATCCCTGCACTGACTGCTTCCTCCCAGCCCCTCTCACCGTCACCCATCTATCTTTATTCATTGGAGTAACTGCATCCCTGAAGCTTCTATCTATAACCACCTCTGCCTCCCGAATGATTCACAGTTCATCCAGCTTCAGCTCTAGTTCCCTAACGCCGCTTCTGAGGAGCTGGTGACGGGTGCACTTCCCACAGATGAAATCAGCAGGGACACTGACGGTGTCCATCACCTCAAACATTCTGCAGGAGGAAAATTGCACTGCCTTGCCTGCCATCCTCTCTCGATAAAAAAGAAAGAAAGAGCTTACCTGTTATTCACTCTACCCCTTAGTTTAAAGGAGGTGGAAGAGGGGGGACTCTACAAGTGTAATGTCTAGGGTTTAGAAACTGCCCAACTTAAATACAGGTAAAAATAAAACACGTAACCAGCAACCACTGCGCCCCACACGAAAACAGCAATTAGCTGTTATGGGCCTGCGCAAACAATTTAAATCTTTACTACTTACCCAGCAGTCACTCTGTCCTTACTCCGACTGGATTCAGCTGGAAATATCCTGCAGTACGTTTTTTTTAAATGCACTCCCCCTCTCAGCAAGCACTCACTCAGCAACCACTGCGCCTCGCACGATAACACCTCAGGGAAAAGAAAAGCTAATTACCAGTCATCAGTCAATCACTTACCTGCAGGCTGTGACATCACGGTTCAACTTCTTTCTACTTCTACCTGCCCTCGAACCTTCCTCTCGGCTGGGATCCTTACAGCAGTTGTTTTTTTGGTTAGAGGAGGGGGGTAGGGAGGGAAAGACTGAATAATTGTTTCGGGTTTCAGTGTCACTTGACAACAGCTCCTCCACAAACCACCTTCAAGTTACGGTGACCTCTATTGGTGCTCTCTGTAGGACGTTTCGGTAATGAGGACATCGTCCCGGCAGATGGCCATCCCTGGCAATCCAAGTTAATATGTTCTTCATTACAAGTTGGAATATGTTTCAGGCCGAGTTGACCCAGCCGGGTAAACGCCGTATTCGTACACACACCAGCGTGTGTTGAATGTTAAATAATTCTGCGAACCCGGTTGTATCATCACCTGTAGTTATGCATGGCTCATGTCCAGCTTCGTGAATGTCTTGCTGTCCCATACCGTGGCATTCAGAAATAACATGGCAGCAATTTAGCCCGCACCCCATCTGGTCCTTGCGGGTACATCTGGCACACGCACTGCCAATCCAGTCATAGATATCGCAGCCAATTGCACAACAATAGGCTTCTTCCATTGTAGCTGATTCCGTCCAATGGTAGGTTTTATCCCATACACCACGGGCAAGTGGCCTCTACCGACAATGTTTTCCCAGTATAGCTGAATAGCCAGACTCATGTGTCCTTTGGTTGCAGCGTCTGAAGACCGGTCTAGATTACTGCAAGTGGGCCGTGGCTGATCATGGCGAAGACCGCACCTTTGTAGAGCACCATCTCAGTCGGGTATCCGTTAATCTGCACAGTCACCGGGATAGGCCCGGCTATAGAGCCAATAACACAGTGCATCGGTGGGGGTGGTTCCTCGTGGAATTGTCTTCCGACTATCGGCAGGAGAGGACGACAGGCCTTTTTCCTGGGACCGGCTGCTTCATGTGACCTCCAGGACCCTCATTCCTGGCCGCGAATTCTCGCACAATGTGCACGGCCGCCTTCCGGGAATGTTGGGTTGGCGGAATCCCCCGGGTCGATCCACGCCTAGACTCGGCAGTAGGTTGGCTCTCATCCCGTGATGAACCAGGCTGCTTGTTTCCGGTAGCTGTTGGCCGGCGGTCCCGCCGACGACCGACGTTGAGGAATGCTCGGCTCTGAAGTGGTGGGAGCCCGCGCTCGGCGCTCTCCCAGGCAACCGCCAGGTTTACGGCCCTCTGGACGTTTAGTGCGCCTCCATCAATCGCTTTCGGTACGTCACCCCGTCCCGCAGTCTACAAACAATACGAACCCTCGGGGATCGGGCAGAATGGCTTCCAACCAGCAGTGTGTGGAGGGATGCCGCAGGTCAACCAAATACTCCCCGTTCCAATCCGTGATGGCGTGCAAAACAGGATAAAACCGGTACCGTCAGCATTTGATAGAGGGTTGCGATATAAGGTAACTGACGACCAGGTCAATCAACGTATCGAATACTACTTTAGCAGACTTGTCCGCGTAAGTGACGATTTTAATTAAGCTGCATCATCACCTCACGGCTCTTAAATTCAAACCCGCTGTTAATGAACGCTAGCACACCAGAGACCTTCTTCACAGCTCTATCCACTTGAGTAGCAACTTTCAAAGATGAATGAACATAGACCCCAAGATCTCTCTGCTCCTCCATATTGCCAAGAACCCTGCAGTTAACCCTGTATTCAGCAGTCATATTTGCCTTTCCAAAATGGACAACCTCACACTTTTCAGGTTTAAACTCCATCTGCCACTTTTCAGCCCATCTCTGCATCCTATCTATGTCTCTTTGCAGCCGACAACAGCCCTCCTCACTATCCAGAACTCCACCAATCTTCGTATCGTCTGCAAATTTACTGACCCACCCTTCAACTCCCTTATCCAAGTCATTAATGAAAATCACAAACAGCAGAGGACCCAGTACTGATCCCTGCGGTACGCCACTGGCAACTGGGATCCAGGCTGAATATTTGCCATCCACCACCACTCTCTGACTTCTATTGGTTAGCCAGTTCGTTATCCAACTGGCCAAACTTCCCACTAACCCATGCCTTCTTACTTCCTGCATAGGCCTACCATGGGGAACCTTGTCCAATGCCTTACTAAAATTCATGTACACTACATCCACTGCTTTAACTTCATCCACATGCTTGGTCACTTCCTCAAAGAATTCAATAAGACGTGTAAGGCAAGACCTACCCCTCATAAATCCGTGCTAACGATCCCTAATCAAGCAGTGTCTTTCCAGATGCTCAGAAATCCTATCCCTCAGTACCCTTTCCATTACTTTGTCTACATGGTCACAATGTCGCTAAATTCCCTGGCAAAGGTAGGGTTAGTCTCGGTCGTGATGGTGTCCTTCTGTACTTCCTACAAACTTCACAGCGATCACTAACCTGTTCGATCAGATTAATATAGTCTTCATCCCTTACCCCTGCATCCTTTAATAATTTTTTCAGCCTCCAGGGAAACGGATGCGCAAATTGTCTATGCAGTTTTAATGCAACAAGCTTTTTATCACCTAATGTCCCATTTCCAAGTGCCATTAGCACATCCTTAACAACTGCACCTGAAATATTATCTGTCAGTAATGGAATACAATATTGGCCCGACTGTGTAAATTGTACGTCCGCCATCTTTCCAAAAACTGGTGCCTTATCCTGTTCCATATCCAGTTTCATGTGTCCTTTCTTCATCGACGGCCTCTGCTCAGAAGCAAAGGTATCTCACTTGATACAACATCCGTGCTAATGAAATGATTCAGTCCTCCAATATTGCAAGGGATCACCATTCTTTTCAGCGACTTCAGAATATTATCATCCCCAAACCTGAAACTTGTCGATCTTTCAAATTCCTTAACCGTGTTACGATTTTCAGCATTCATAGAGTCCAGGTAACATTTTAACTAGTCAATTCCAGACACAGTAGATGTGCAGCCACTGTCAAATACAGCACAATTGAAGGATTCTGCAACCAACACCCTTAATACCGGAGTAAGACTGCCTGTTAATAGAACAATTCCTTCTTTCTGGTCACTATCTTTTTCATCTTCATACGCTTCCGTGTCATGTGTCGCTTCAAACACTCTATTATAACGTATTGGACAGTTGAAAGCACAATGTTATTGAGAGTCCCAAAGAAAAAACATCGATTTTTCATATCTCGTGCATTTCTGGGGTTCATCTTCCTATATCCATTCTCCATGTCCCTCCTCCTATTATAGGTTCAAAATGGTGTTCTGTCCTCATACATTCCAGGTCCCGATCTCCTTGCGTAGCCTTGCAACCTGTTCGTAACAGTCACGATTTCGCCATCATGTCAGAAGTGTTTCTTCCATAGTCGGCTTTATTGCTGACTGTCCTATTTGGGTCATCAGAGCCATAGGAATCGAATGTTTCCCCAGAAATCTTTTTAAGGCCTCGAATAAGGTATCCTTATCCGCAAACGGAACTCCTGTCAAAACCAGGGGCCTGTTCATGTTGCTCTCTCTAGCTCAGTCCAGTAATTTAAATGCCAACACAGATTGTGGAAATTCCAGGCTGTGTTTCCGCAGCCTTTTATATGGCCTGCTAAATTCCATTTTATAGCCTTAAATGGAGACATCCTCTGTTTTCCGGAATCTATCAAAATCTGACCAGGCGTCATACGCACTTAACAAGTCATCCTTATTGCGAATCTTTTCCACATAACGTAATAGAAACTCCAGACCTTCTCCCGAGTCTAACCCTTCCAATTGCAGCTCAGAAAACACTTGCCTTCGGATTTTAGTCTCATGAGGTAGAGAAAGAGCCAATGCCATACCTTGTTTCCTATTTCCCAAGGCAGTTACCTTTGTCCACATAACAACTGCACTTCTCCATTGGTCGTACGATCCTCTTTCAGAAAATAAGGGGGGATAGTCATATCCGGCCACCTTTATCCTCGGTTCAGCCATTTTCTTTTTCTCACTTCTTTGTTTGGACTGGAAGAGTTGCATCTTTCAACCCTTCACCTTTGCACAGCAACCGTCCTCTGGTTGGACACGAACCCGAGTCCCCAGAGGATGAATCAGAATCGCTGGATTACTGGCCCAGCCACATTATCAGGACGACAGTCCCTTGCCGTTTGGATCACTTATGCTTGCAGCAGTTCTGGTCCCAGAGGCATTCACTGGAGACCTCAGGATGGTTTGGTCCGCATGGATTCACTTGAAATTTCCCATTATTTTCTTTGCATGCAAAGAGCTTTTCTGAAATTCAGAGAGGAAGAATTTCTAAATCTGCATTACTGAATGGGTGCGCAGAGTGACAACATCAGGACTTTTGCAAGCCGTGTCTGTCGCTGTTAGTCTCGTGTGGTGATTGTGGAATTACATATATTAACAATCTCCCACCATGTCCATTCACTTTGATCTTAAATCTATCTAAACTGTTCACCTCATTCCATCTGGTAGCGAGTTCCACTTTCTCCTGCCCTGTGAGCAAATAGATTTCTGATGTCTTACATATGGGATTTATTACTGACTTTAATACTGCTGGCTCGTGGATATGTTCTTTCCGCATAGGTGAGAATATCTTCCCTTCATCTGCCGAGCAAATCAATCCTTATCTTTTGAAAAACGCAAGCTGAGAGCACCTTTAATGAACTATTGCGCTCAAGGTGCTTCGCAGGAGCTTTTTCAAACTGATTCAATCATCTGTCCACATGCAGAGCGACTGACACAGTTAACAAAAACACTGGATCACCATTCTCGGGGTTAATAAATATTTTAAAGCGCGAAAGCAATTGTTGTCGGGGGGGGGGGGGGGGGGGATTTGGAGGGAATTCCAGAATTCAGATACCACACAGCAGAATACACAGCCACCAGTGTTGGAGCAACTGAATTATGAGCTTTTCAAAAGGCGAGAATTGGAGGGACAGCGGAGGATAGTTATGTGCCAGCCAGAGATAGCAGAAGGAGGAAGTGGAATCCGTGTGAGGGATTTTAAAACAGGGATGGCAACTTTCAATCAAGCTGCCAGGTAAGCAAAACGTGGCAGGGTACAGTGAGCACATGGTTTGAGAGGAGACTGATTTATGTTGGGACACGGGAGAGGCAGAGATTCGATTTTTGGAAATGCCTTAGTTAATGAGGCAGAATTTGGTAGACCCGTCTCGGCTACATTTCCATAACAGTTCCACAAATGTGTAGATGGAAATTTCAACAGCAGACGATTTAAGACATGAGTCGCCTGATCCCAATAAAGTGGATTGAGGAGCATTTTGCATTTATGCAGATCCGAGAATGAATCACAAGCGCAAACACGGGTGTGGATCCAGCACAACTTGTCTTTGCCAACAGGGCAGACATTGGTCGCTAGGTAATTGCGTTTCGTGTGGACATTGGAAAATTATGTATTGTATATGAGATAAGTATATTATATTAGGAGCAAATCATGATGACCTGAATATAGTATCCGCAGTCTGAACATTGATAGTAGCAGTGAGGTTACCAAATCGTGTGGAAACTCATTTTATGGTTATGGTTGATGTTAATGAGGCTTTATTGCAGAGACAAATGGGATACAGCCAAGGGTGAATCTCTGGAGGACACCAAAGATACTATGGATATACTTTGGTTACATGCAGATAGTGTCAAGTTTCGAAATTTTTTAATACTTATAAAATCAGATTGAGTGGATTTTAAGAGGAAAAATAATTCAAAGTTATACAATCAAGATGCGTCGCTGGCGTAAGGATTTCAGACAGAAATGATTAGTTTTCATGCTGACATAGTCCTAAGAGGTTTTTTTCTCTTTCTGTAATTGTTTCAGAAGATAGGAAACCGACCGACCTCCTCAGCCACAGAATGAAAACTGAACTGGCTCTTTCTGGATGTAATTCGCTGTGTCAACACCATGACTCCAAGGAGCAGTAACAGTGCTTTTCTCATCTTACACAAAGTCCCTCAGAGATTCAGTGAGGTGACAGGGCTGCATAAGCTCTACATATAAACTCAGAGACTATTATGTAGTTAATAATAAGACTGGAACTGTGAGGTACGGCTCCATCCAGAATATGTTCAAAGATTAGCCCAGTGAACGTGAAGTTCAGTAACCAGAGTCAATGATTAAATGCGCCTCATGAGAACGTAGTATTTTATTATTCATGAGAGGGGTCAGCCTAACTAATGCTTGAACTAGAAAAACGTGTTTTATATCGTTAAAATAAGTTCTAAAAAGAAGAAAATGCCATCTAGCCATTACTTCCATGAAGTTTCTTTGAACGAGCGATCTGTGTAGAACCCATTTTTGAAATTTTCAACATACGTCCCTGCAGTTCAGTGTCGCCAATCACATTCTATAGTTTCTGTTGAGTGTGCTTTCAGGCAGCGCATTCCAGATCATAACAATTCACTGCGTAAATTGGCCTTATCCACGTCTATCATCTAAGTCAGTTTACACTTTCTCCATTTACTTTCAACATATTTGTGCTGATCACATGTTTCCCAGACTGGGAGACATCCCACAGCCATTATTGCATATAGACATTTCCGGGGATATTGTTTCCCTTGATCAACATTTCGAAAACAGATTATCTGTTATCCCTTCAGTGGGATCTTGATGTTGACCACATCTCCCAAGTGCACCAACTGACTTATCGGACAAAGGTTCAAAAACTACTGCCTCATACAATTGACCCTTTATTCATAAACGTAGTATCTGAGCAGAGAAGGATGCAAATATCTCTTATCGTTTCCTGTGTTTAATTAACTACTCTACTTAACGCTGCTCTATGATAGGTTACAATATTTCCGACTGAGACTAAGATACTAAACTTGAGTGATGAACTGGCTCGGTTCACTTCGCTGGGCTTCTCCTCGCTGAGTTCGGAACTCAGACAAATATGTGAGAAATAAAAGAATGACCAGGGTGAGGGTTGGGCCGGTGAAGTACAGTAGTGGGAACTTGTGCATGGAGTCTGAAGGAATAGGAGAGGCTTTGAATGAATACTTTACTTCAATGTTCACAAAGGAGAGGGGCCATGTTTTTGAGGATGAGAGTGTAATTCAGCCGGGAAGGCTGCAGATAGTAGATGTTCTGATAAAGAATGTATTAGCAATTTTGAAAAACCTGAGGGTCGACAAGTCCCCTGGGCCAGATGGGATATACCCAAGGATTCTTTGGTAGGCAAGGGATGAGATTGCAGAGCCTTTGACTTTGATCTTTGGGTCCTCACTGTCCACGGGGACAGTGCCAGAGGACTGGAGAGTGGCGAATGTTGTTCCTCTATTCAAGAAAGGGAATAGGAATGACCCTGGTAATTATAGGTCAGTTAGTCTTAATTAGCTGGTCGGCAAGATAATGGAAAAGGTCCTGAAGGATAGTATTTCTGACCATTTGGAAAGATGCAGCTTAATCCGGCATAGTCAACACGGATTCGTAAAAGGTAGGTCTTGTCTCACAAATTTCATTTAATTCTTTGAGGAGGTAACTACGTGTCTAGATACAGGTAGAGCAGTTCATGTCGTACACATGGATTTTAGTAAGGCGTTTGAAAAGGTTCCCCATGGTCGGCTCATGAAGAAAGTAAGGAGGCCTGGGATAGAGGGAAATTTGGCCAATTGGATAAGTAACTGGCTATCACGCAGAAGACAGAGGGTGGTGGTGGATGACATTTTTTTAGACTGGAGACCAGTTACCAGCGGTGTACCACAGGGAGCAGTGTTGGGTCCTCTGCTATTTGTGATTTTTAACAATGACTTGGAGGAGGGGGCTGAAGGGTGCGTCAGTAAATTTGCTGATGACACCAAGATTGGTGTAGTGTATGAGATGGAGGGCTGTTGTAGGTTGCAAAGAGACATTGATAGGATGCAGAGCTGGGCCGAAAAATGGCAGATGGAGTTTAACCCTGATAAGTGCGAGTTGATTCATTTTGGTAGAACAAAAATTGAATGCGGATTACAGGGTCAACAGCAGGGTTATGAGGAATGTGGAGGAAAAGAGAGATCTTGGGATTCATGTCCACAGATCTCTGAAGGTTGCCACTGAAGTGGATAGAGCCGTGAAGGAGGCTTTTAGTGTGTTAGCGTTTATTAACAGGGGGTTTGAGTTTAAGAGCCGCGGGGTTATGCTGCAACTATACATTACCCTGGTGAGACCACATTTGGAGTATTGTGTGCAGTTCTGGTCACTTCATTATAGGAAGGATGTGGAAGCATTGGACAGGGTGCAAAGAAGATTTACCAGGATGCTGCCTGCGTTGCAGGATAGGTCGTATGAGGAAAGGTTGAGGGAGCTAGGGCTTTTGTCTTTGGAGCGGAGGAGGATGAGAGGCGACTTAATAGAGGTTTATAAGATAATGAGGGGGATAGATAGAGTGGACTTTGAGAGACAATTTCCTCGGGTGGATGTAGCTGTTACAAGGGGGCATAACTATAAGATTCAGGGTGGGAGATATAGGAGGGATGTCCGAGGTAGGTTCTTCACTCAGAGAGTGGTTAGAGTGTGGAATGGATTGCCTATTGTGGTAGTGGAGTCGGAAACTTTATGAATTTTCAAGCGGTTATTGGATAGGCACATGGAGCACACCAGAATGACAGGGAGTGGGATAGCTTGATCTTGGTTTCGGACAATGCTCGGCACAACATCGAGGGCCGAAGGGCCTATTCTGTGTTGTACTGTTCTCTGTTCTATATGTTCTGTGTTCAGAGTTTTCCCTACGCTTCACCCAAGGCTGTCGATGCTTCTCTGTCCGTAGACTCCCCGCCCCTGATGTTGGGATCATCCGTCCAAAGGTCCCGAAAGCACAACAGATATGTTCCATTGTTTTCTATCAGCAGTAAACTTCGAGACCACAAAGGTCAAATGACCCTCATTCTAATACACAGTGAGAAACCCAGTCCCTTTTCTGTTTATCCCAACAGTAGACTGAACTACAATTTTAGATTTTATAATTCTGATTCTTGCAAGGTTGCCTATTCTTTCCATCATGCTGGAATAGTTGAGTGATAATTGTTATTATTATTAATATTATTATCATATTATTATTATTGGCTATCCAACTCCAGCCCACCCTTTGAACCATTAGGCGGCAGTACATTTGGATCATAAAAATAGCCATGGTCATCACATCTAACTCAGGCAAGAATTTCAGGACAGGTTGTACGACTATTCTCATACACACAGGGACATGGCTGTCGTTAGTTATAGAAATTGCGAGAGAAGTACCTGAGCGACTAACTCTAAATTGCGTAGACATGGTTAAGTACAACATGCATCACATTTATTTATGGAGCTATCATATTCATATATATTTTGGATGACATGCTCTTTCGTGTGAGTAACAGTGTCCATCATTCTCTCTTGTTCCCGCGCATGCAATCTAATTTCCATTTTCTTTTCCATCATAATTCTTCAAGGTTTAAGCCCAACCAAAGTATACATTTGAAACATTACTGTGAAAATCATTGCAGTGATATAACGTGAGAAATAATTATTATCCAATGATGAATCTGTCCATTTGTACCCCAGATCGAAATATCATCCCACCAACTCATTTCGTTAATGCCGTCTATCTTTCGCTCAGTCTCTTTGGCTTGTTGGATGAATTTCATGAATGTTTGGACGCTCTCATCAACTCTATTTTTACACATTATAAATCATCGGTTAACAATCGTATCTTAATTTTGTATTTCTCAAATACTGTCCCAAATTCTCCTTAATGCTTTTGGTGGCATTAATGGTAACAGTTCCTGTCTTATGGAAAACAACCAACTCAAGGTTGCCGATTTGGACTGATACTTTGGGTTCAATATAGATATTTCTCGGAACAACCGAGCATGCCCGAAGGTCACGTTGGTATCTGATTAACCAGTCGGTGATACATCATTCTCTTTCCTTTGTCAGCCATTCCTTTGATATCATACTTAAGGGGTTTAATGAATATTCAAAGTGAAATTCAGTTCCCTATTTGTTTTAAATGCACATATAGCTTGTTACTTGTGATGGATTGGGGAGGAACAACCATTCATTTCGTCCATCTGCTGAGATTTGACCCAGTTTGCACTCACCTTCCATTCAACTGCAAAAGGTAAAAAATTCTAATTTCCTATCTAAACCACTTCTATGTTGTCCATCGAAATTCTCAATCCTATTTCACTCCCCAGGAAAATTGTATGCCCACTATCATTCCCAAGGCTGTACTTGTTGTTCATCCGCAACATTTCCCGAACCATCCTTCGAGAATTGCCTGAATGGGCAGCTTCAAATACTGGGATACATCCTTCTATTAAGGAAGGTAATTAATTGCTCATTTGTGATCCAGACCGGGGCCTTTCCCCATTAGCCTACTCGAGAATTTCCAGCAGTTGTTCCAGCATCCAGTTGCTGTACATGGCACAAGCATTCTATTCTAATGTCTTTCATCATTCTTTGTCATTCCCTCTGACATGTGTTTAATATTCCTAGCATGATCGTCACATACCAAAGGACAGTTGACTAGAACTCACTAAACATTCGTCAAATTCATCCAACAAGCCAAAGATATTATTAAATAAACGAGTTGGTACGATGATATATGGAAGTGGGGTACATCCAGAAGAGGGCAGTACAACGGAGCTGCTGATTGGCTGTTGCGGGGGAAATTTGCATCAGTGCATTGCGGTCACCGTATCTTGAAGGTGGTTTGTGGAGGAGCTGTTGTCAAGTGACAGTCAAACCCGAAACACTTCTTCAATGTTTCCCTCACTACCTCGTCCTCTAACCAAAAAAAAAAGACAATTACTGCAAGGATCCCAGCCGAGTAAAGATCAAGAGGGAGACTCGAGGGCAGGGAGAAATAGAAAGAAGTTGAACCGCGACATCACAGCCTGCAGTGAAAGAGCGCGAGGAGAGCGGGGACTCAGTGAAACAGCGCGAGGAGAGCGGCGGAGACCCAGTGAAAGAGCGGCGGGGACACAGGATAATAGAGCGCGAGGAGAGCAGCGGGGACACAGTGAAAGAGCGTGAGGAGAGCGGCGGGGACACAGGATAAAAGAGCGCGAGGAGTGCTGCGGGGACACAGCTGCCGGAGAAGCGGCTTCAGATTTTCGGCGGGGGCAGTGGCCAGGGATCTGTCGGGAAGATAGGTTTCCTCTTTAAAAACTTACCTTGAAGAGAGACATCACAGCAAAGCAGTGACCTGAATGGCTGGTAAGGAAAGTGCTCCAATTAGCAGCAGCTGGGAGAAATTTAACTCTTCATATGTTGGTAGGTATTGTAATTGGTAAGTAAAATTATTATTCATTATTTGATATTATATGTGTAATCAGTTAAGGTAAAGTTTAAAAATGGCAGAAGATCCCAGACCCGTGTCATGCTCCTCGTGCTCAATGTGGGAGATCAGGGATGTGGCCGATGCCCCTGACTCCTTCATGTGCGGAAAGTGTGTCTTCTGTTAGACTGCATGACGGCTCTGGAGCTGCGGATGGACTCACTTTGTAGCATCTGCGATGCTGAGGATGTCGTGGATAGCACATTCAGTGAGTTGGTCACACCGCAGATTAGGATTGGTGAGGGAGACAGGGAATGGGTGACAAAAGAGAAGGAAGGCAGTGCAGGTGTCCCCTGCGGTCATCTCCCTCCAAAACAGGTATACCGTTTTAGATACCGTTGGGGGAGATGACACACCAGCGAAAGGCAATAGTGGCCAGGCTCATGGCACTGTGGCTGGCTCTACTGCGCGGAAGGGCGGGAAAAAGACTGGCAGGGCTATAGACTTAGGGGATTCACTCGTAAGGGGAGTAGACAGACGTGTCTGTTGTCGAAAACGAGACTTCCGAATGGTATGTTGCCTCCCGGGTGCACGGGTCAGGGATGTTTCAGATCGGCTGCAGGACATACTGAAGGGGGAGGGTGAACAGCCAGTTGCCGTGGTGCATATAGGCACCAACGATATAGGTAAAAAAACGGGATGAGGGCCTACAATCAGAATTTAGGGAGTTAGGAGATAAGTTAAAAAGTAGGACCTCAAAGGTAGTAATCCCAGGATTGCAACCAGTGCCACGAGACAGTCAGAGTAGAAATTCAAGAATAGTCAGAATGAATATGTGGCTTGAGAGATGGTGCAGGAGGGAGGGGTTCAGATTTTTGGGACATTGGTACCGGTTCTGGGGGACCGCTGGGACCATTACAAATCGGATGGTCTACACCTGGGCAGGACTGGAACCAATGTCCAAGGTGGTGCTTTTGCTAACACTATTGTGGAGGTTTTAAACTAATGTGGCAGGGGGATGTGAACCAGATTAGCAATTTAGAGATCAGTAAATAGGCAGCAACTAAAACCAGTAAGGTACTAGATAATAAACTCAATGTGACTAAGGGGAAGAGTAGACAGGGAAGAGATGATAAACGCAAAGGGACAGGTGGCCTGAGATGCATTTGTTTCAATGCGAGAAGTGCAGCAGGTACGGCAGATGAACTTAGGGCTTGGATTAGTACCTGGGAATATGATGTTATTGGTATTACTGAGACTTGGTTGAGGGAAGGGCAAGACAGGCAACTAAATATCCCAGGGTATAGATGCTTCAGGAGGGATAGAGAGGGAGGTAAAAGGAGTGCAGGAGTTGCATTACTGGCCAGAGATGATATCACAGCTGTGACGAAGAGGGCACGATGAAGGATTCGAGCACTGAGGCAATATGGGTAGAGCTAAGAAATAGCAAGAGTGCAGTAACATTGTTGGGACTTTACTACAGGCCTCTCAAAAGTGAGCGCGAAGTAGAGGTACAAATATGTAGACAAATTATGGAAAAATGTAGGAGCAATAGGGTGGTCGTGATGGGAGATTTTCACTTCCCCAACATTGAATGGGACTCATGTAGTGTTGGAGGCGCAGATGGTGCAGAATTTGTAAGGAGTATCCAGGAGAGTTTTTTTTTGGAGCAGTAGGTAATTAGTCCAAATCGGGAAGGGGCCATACTGGACCTGGTTTTGGGGAATGATCCCGGCCAGGTCATTGAAGTTTCAGTCGGTGATTACTTTGGGAATAGCGATCACAATTCCGTAAGTTTTAGAATACTCATGGACAAAGACGAGAGTGGTCCTGAAGAAAGAGTGCTAAATTGGGGAAAGGCCAAATATAACAAAATTCGGCAGCAGCTATGGAATGTGTATTTGGAGCAGCTGTTGAAGGGTAAATCCACATTTGAAATGTGGGAGTCTTTTAAGGAAAGGTTGACTAGAGTGCAGGACAGACAGGTCCCTGTGAAAATGAGGGATAGAAATGGCAAGATGAGGGAACCCTGGATGACGTGTGGAATTGTGAGACTAGCTAAGATGAAAAAGGAAGCATACATAAGATCTTGGCGACTTAAACTGATGAAGCTTTTGAGGAATATCGGGGAAGTTGGTCAAATTTCAAACGCGCAATAATGAGGGCTAAAAGGGGTCATGAAATATTTTTGGCGAACAGGGTTAAGGAAAATCCCAAAGCCTTTTATTCGTATATAAGGAGCAAGAGGGTAACTAGAGAAAGGATTGGCCCACTCAAAGACAAAAGAGGGAATTTATGCATGGAGTCAGAGGAAATGGGTGAGAATCTTAATGAATACTTTGCATCGGTATTCAGCAAGGAGAGGGACATGACGGATGTTGAGGCTAGGGATGGATCTTTAAATTCTCTAGGTCAAGTCGGCATAAGGAAGGGGACATTTTGGGTATTCTAAAAGGCATTAAGGTGGACAAGCCCCCAGGTCAGGATGGGATCTATCCCAGGTTACTGATTGAAGCGAGTGACGGAATAGCCGGGGCCTTACCAGATATCTTTGCAGTATCCTTGAGCACGAGTGAGGTCCCGGAGGACTGGAGAATTGCCAATGTTGTCCCTTTGTTTAAGAAGGGTAGCAGGGATAATCCAGGGAATTATAGACCTCTGAGCTTGACGACAGTGGTAGGCAAAGTGTTGGAGAAGATACTGAGGGATAGGATCTATTGACATTTGGAAGAAAATAGACTTATCAGTGATAGGCAGCATGGTTTTGTGCAGGGACGATCATGTCTTACAAACCTAATACAATTCTTTGAGGAAGTAACAAAGTTAATTGATGAGGGAAGGGCTGTAGATGTCATATACATGGACTTCAGTAAGGCGTTTGATAACGTTTCCCATGGCAGGTTGATGGAAAAAGTGAAGTTGTATGGGGTTCACGGTGTACTAGCGAGATGGATAAAGAACTGTCTGGGCAACAGGAGACAAAGAGTAGTGGTGGAAGGGATTATCTCAAAATGGAGAAAGGTGACTAGTGGTGTTCCACAGGGATCCGTGCTCGGACCATTGTTGTTTGTGATATACATAAATGATCTGGACGAAGGTCTAGGTGGTCTGATTAGCAAGTTTGCAGATGATATTAAGATTGGTGGAGTTGCAGATAGCGAGGAGGACTGTCAGAGAGTACAGCAAAATATAGGTAGATTGGAGAGTTGGGCAGAGAAATGGCAGATGGAGTTCAATCCAGGCAAATTCGAGGTGATGCATTTTGGAAGACCGATTTCAGGAGCGGACTATACGTTCAATGGAAGAGTCCTGGGGAAAATTGATGTACAGAGAGATCTGGGAGTTCAGGTCCATTGTACCCTGAAGGTGGCAATGCAGGTCGATAGAGTGGTCAAGAAGGCATACAGCATGCTTTCCTTCATCGGACTGGGTATTGAGTACAAGAGTCGGCAGGTCATGTTACAGTTGTATAGGACTTTTGTTGGGCCACATTTGGATTACTGCGTGCAATTCTGGTCGCCACATTACCAGAAGGGTGCAGAGGAGGTTCACCAGGATGTTGCCTGGTATGGAGGGTGCTAGCTATGAAGAAACGTTGAGTAGATTAGGATTGTTTTCGTTGGAAAGACGGAGGTTGAGGGGACACCTGATTGTGGTCTACTAAATTATGAGAGGTATGGACAGGGTGGATAGCAACAAGCGTTTTCGAAGATTGGGGGTGTCAATTACAGGGGTCACGATTTCAAGGTGAGAGGGGGAAAGTTTAATGGAGATGTGCGTGGAAAGTTTATTTTGCAGAGTTTGGTGGGTGCCTTGAACGCTTTGCCAGTGGAGGTGGAAGAGGCGAGCACGATAGTATCATTTAAGATGCATCTAGACAGATATATGAACGGGCGGGGAACAGAGGGAAGTAGATCCTTGGAAAATAGAAAGGTTTGGATAAAGGATCTGGATCGGCGCAGGCTGGGAGGGCCGAATGGCCTGTTCCTGTGCTGTAATTTTCTTTGATATAAAAAATCGTCTCAGACCTTGACGAACTGTTTCTCAGCATGTAGCCCCCTTCAGCATTATTTTCGTCGCCAACGTTTAATTACGAGTCATATGGTTTTCTCATTTCTGGAATGAGCTACCTGGACTGTAAACAGAACAAGAGATTTCACTGTACCTCGATGCACGTGACAATACATCTTAATCTAAATCTTTTTTCGTTTATTATGCAAGTTCGAGGGTGTTGACAGTGGACACTCCTACTCCCTACGCATTGGCCACGTTAATAGTTACAGCCCGGTTACTTCGAATTATACTTCTGGACTCTAGCTCCAGTAATATTTTGGTCGGCCGAATGTGCGGAATCTGAATTTAAGATGGGCATGATTTTGGCAGCCGAATCCCATATGTGTCGAGCAATACGGGTGCCAACTCGTGATGCAAGTTATCAAACACAACCGTGCCTGTTTCGTTCAGCACCGCCCCATTCAGTACTTTCGTCACCTTGGGACATGCATCAGAGTTTCCGAGGGAGCATGGTTATTGAACCGGCTATGGTAGCTGTGGCCGCGGGACAGTTGTGGTTGGATTTCTAGCTGTGATAGTTGGGCCTGGGTACGGTGGTATTATTTTTGTTCCGCTCCATTTTTCTCGTTGTTATTGTTGAGGATGTTAAGCCCATTGAAAGACCCTGTACTTTCTCTTGCTGTTAATACTGACATCTAAACATGCAACCAGAATACATTGACAGGTCCTGACATAGCGACTTCCCGTTCATATCAAGTTACAAGTGCTCATATTTGTCCACACATTTTGGTGGCTCTGACCCGCTTTACTCTCTCACACTCCGTACATCAACTCGACACCCAGTCTCCAGTCGGCAAGTTCAGTTGTCCCTTGTCGCAGTTTCCACGGCCTTTCGGAATACACCATATTTTCCCTTCTTGATCGAATGTGTCCCTTTGTTGGGTCTTCTTGGCGTTGAAAATGGTTACCAGACTGCATATTCGCAGTAGTATTATACATTTCATCTTACCGATGCTCAGTTCTTCTGTTCAACACATGTAACCTGCGCTTATTTGCAGCCTTAATCTCGCTAGGTGATCTGCAAGGTCGGCATCTACGGCATTCTTGTTCCCAATTCTCCTTTGCCCTTTCCCATCCAGATCAATTATAGAGAGATCGCCGCCGTCCTCTCCAGAATCTCCGTTTCTGAAAATGAGTTTTCTGGCTGATGGGGAGGGGGGTCCTTAACCGACAAAGGCCTGAAGGTCAGGAAGCAGGATGGCGTCCCTTCGCACGCATCCATAGTATTTAGGGTCTACGAGGCAGGTGTGAAATATAACGATTTGTCGTACCTTATGTTCGACAGGCTTGACTTTGCAGTCAAAATATAATTTAGCATAGTTCTTATGTATCAGTCTGCCATGAGGCACCTTGTCAAAGGCTTTACTGAAGTCCATGTAAATACCATCCACCGCCCTCCCCTCATCAGTCATCTGTGTTACCTCCTCAAAAACCTCGATCAAGTTAGTGAGGTACGACCTCCCCTTCACGAGACCATGCAGTCTATCCCTAATGAGTCCATTTGTTTCCAAATTGGTCTAAATCCTGCCCCTGATAATTCTCTCCAGTAATTTAGTACCTACCGACTTGATGCTCACGCACCTATATTTTTCTGGATTATCCCTGCTACTTTTCATAAACAGCGGTACTATATTAGCTGTTCCCCAGTCCTCTGGGATCTCACCTGTAGCCAATGAGGATACAAAGATGTTAGTCAAGGCCCCAGCAATTTCTTCCCTTGCTTCGCTCAGTATCCTGGTGTACATCCCATCCGGCCCAGGGGGCTTATTTACCTTAATACCTTTTAAAGGCCCAATACCTCCTCATTTTCGATGTCAACATGACCCATACTATACACACATCCTACCCAAGAATCATCTTCCACAAAGTCCTTTTCTTTGGTGAAAACTGATGCTCATTTAATACCTCACCGGGTTGGCATGGTGGCGCAGTGGTTAGCACTGCTGCCTCACGGCGCCGAGGAACCGGGTTCGATCCTGGCCCCGGGTCACTGTCCGTGTGGAGTTTGCACATTCTGCCCCTGACTGCGTTGGATTCGCCCCCACAACCCAAAGATGTGCATCGTAGGTGGGTTGGCCACGCTAAATTGCCCGTTAATTGGAAAAAAAAGAAATGGATACTCTAAATTTAAAAAAGAAATAGTACGTCGCCCATTTTGTCTGGCTCAACACATAGATTCCCCACACTGTCCTTAAGTGGTCCAAAAATAACCTTTGGCTTTTTGCCAATGATGCCTCGGGAGCGGGTTTCAGCAACTGATTGTCCAGTTCATGACTTTTTGACAGGACACCTGAGCCCGCCCCAGTTGTTCCATCAGAAACATGTCTGGAAGACACCCATCATTCAACATCCGGACATCATCACACCCTATTGGTATACAACGGTCTCTGGTGAGTAGCCCAATTCGAGCCAGACGCTCATGCACCTAGAGTTTCTGCTGCTACCTTATATGGGACAGGTTATGTACACGTATTGAATGACACCGGAATTGAGATGATATTGTTATGAGCAGAAACAAATATATAACCAAGTTACCATGTTGTTTTCCCTGTCTTTCTAAAAGTGACTCGAGTAGGGTGATTTGCTAGAACTCTTTACAACTATTAAGTGTTATTTTAGATACCAATGCATCAAATGCGAATTCAAGAGAGCGTTCTTTGGTCTGCGAAGTAGGGAGGCATTGTTTTGGTTTCTCACTGCATAAACATTTAAATGTTCCTGTGCATATGTAACACTATACTGCAGAGGTGATACTTTAATTACATTAAAATTAAATGAAGAGGCACTCAGCCAGTTGGTAGTGTTCTAGTGTAACGAGATGCATCGATGAGAGGGATTAATCCACGGCACCTGAGGGAGATATTCAATACTGTCAGACCCATTGTTCACATATGTGGTGAAAGAAGATTGAAGGATTACAGATGTCAGATTGATATTCGAAAAAGGTCCAATGATCTTTGGTTTGTAATCAATACATCCTGCTATTTTGCCATTATGCCACTATCTGTGTGTTAACGAGGTGGCATATTCTATACTCTCTTTGAGAGAATCAGTTTATTCTCAACTACCTGTGGCCTTGATTGGCAACTAACCTCTCTTGTTGGCTTCCGATGGTGCTCTTTCGAACAACAAGAACTATATCTCTCTCCAAAGCTTTTGCAATTTTAAACATGCGTTAGCTCATGCTTCAGCATTCATTGTTCAAGGGAAATGAGGCGCAATCTTTCTGTATTTTCCTGGCATGTGTATCCGTCATTACCTGATATTATCAAAATAAGGAAAATAGCCCTCTGTATATTTTACTTTACTTAAATTGAATTTTATAAAAGTTTAACCTTTCACACAACAGAATATAAAATATATGAAACATCACAAACATGTTTTAAACAAGATTCCATCAATAAACACTTTATTACAAAGACTATCACCTCTTACCTGCCCCACCCTGGCTACCCGCCCCCCGCCAAACACTCACACACACACCACCACCATAAAAAAGATAGGCCCCCTTCCCCGATTTAACTCTAGTAGTGACCAATTATTTGAAGTACACTATGAACGGTCACCAACTTTGATAAATCCACTCAATTGATCCTCTCAAGAGGTACTCTACCTCGTGAGGCATACATTGCCATCAAATCGCTTTGCTGCTGTGAAGCCTTCAGCGGTGCGGCCAGTCTCCAACCGGATCTGATACGCCGCCGAGCAACGAACACCAGGACACCAGCCTTTGCTCCTATCTGCAGTTCCTGTGCTTCAGAGACCCCCAAAATCGCAGGTTTTTACGTCACAGTCGGGAACTCCAAAATGGTTTCAAAAAAGATGCCCCAAAATTTCACCAGCCTGGAGCACGACCAATAGGTGTGATGTGCGGATCCTCTTGAACAATGCTGGTGCCTATCTTCCCATCCCTTCAGAAGAGACGTTAATCCTCGCTCTCGTGAGGTAAGCTAGAAAAACTACCTTTAGCTGAATCAGGCTCATCATTGCACAAGACTCTATTGCATTCTACGTCCTCAATGCCAACTACTCCATCCATTTTGCCTTCACCGCCTCGACAGAGACCAACTCCACCCCCGTTGTATGTTGTCGATCCCGGACGTGCTACACTGCACCAATTTCGCACAGGCCGAAATCCGTTCCAATGAGGTGGACTGCTGAACCACCAGAAACGTCGGGGAAAAAAACTTCTTAACCCAGTTCTGCACGTGAAGGTATCTTTATCTGCCTGCGTCAGAAAGCCCATATTTCTCATTTAACTCCTCCATGCGAGCAAACGACCCCTCCAAATATAGTCTAACCACCTCATCCAACCCTCTCTCGTTCCAAGCACTAAATGTGGTATCCAATCTTGTCAGTTCGAATAAGTGATTGGCACAGATGTGAGCCAGCTGTGTTGTTGCCCCCAATTCTGTTTGTTGGCGGAACTGCCCCATTTGAATCCTACTTGTGACAATAAACGATATTCATTCATTTCATTTTTACATGGCCAACACGAAATGATGTGTTGAATGTTTTATTGGCTCTACCTGGAGTGGCTTTGTACAAGCGCCTCCAAGCTGGTGTCACTAACCTACTCTGATTACATTGTTATCCAGCGGACCGCCGTGTTCCACCACCACCCTAACACATTTTCTGTGTTTGCCGCCAAATCGGAAGATTACAGATTCGGCAGACTATGCCCCCATCTGCTCTTCCTCTGAAGCAGCCTGCTTGAAATCCTTTGGAGCGTGCCCTCCCAGATAAATCCTGCAATAAATCGCTCTATCTTTTGAAAAATCGATCTGGATAGGATAGAAATATTGGGAAGTGCTGGTGCAGGGATAATAATCTAGACAGTATATTCAATCTAATAGAGCAAACGCGACCCACCAGCGATAGCGGGAGACTATCACACCTCTGCATGTCCGCCTTTAGCCTCCCCATTAAGCTCGTATTATTCAGCTCCCCTAACCGTCCCCACTCTCCTGCCAACTGTACCCCCAAGTACAGGAAGTTGGTCCCTGCTCAGCGAAACGGCAAACCCCTCAATCCAACTCTCCCTCCCGCTATTCCTATGATAAAACCTTCAAGTTTCCCTACTCTGTGTTTATACCAAGAGAAAAACCCACACCACAGCAAATTATCCATGATGTTCCGAAGGATGTCTCCGGATCCCTTACGTATAACAGCCAATGGTCAGCAGATAACTATACCCTGTGATCTACCGCCCCGCCCCCATCTATCCCATTCCATTCCTCCGAGGTCCTGAATGCCATGGCCAACGGCTCAATTGACATCAAACAGCGAAGGAGACAGCAGACATCCTTTACTCATGCTGCGGGACAAGCAAAACGACTCTGATTTCATTATTAGTGCAAAAACTTGCAATTGGTTCCCCCTACAGCAGTCACATACAGGACACAAATCCCGGACCCAACCCAAACGTATCCAGTCATGTAAAATGCTATCTGCGCTCCAACCAGCCGAACACCTTCTCTGCGTCCAGATATACAATAACTTCCAGTACCTGATTGATCGCAGGGGAAATCAGCACATCAATCAATCGGATCACATTCGCCGACAGCTATAGCATATTCCCGGACCCCGTCTGATCTTCCTCTATGAACTCGGGTGGAACGACTTGAATTTGCCGTCTCCATTCAATAGGGATATCCGACACTCCAATAATTCCTTAAATATGCCCAGCAACAGTGTACACAACTGATCCATGAAACTTTTATGCAACTCCACCGGGAACCCGTCCAGCCCTGGTGCCTTCCCTGAATGCATCTGCTTCAATTTGGCCTTGGTCTCAAAATTAAGCAGGGCCACCATCGACTACAAAAGCCAGTCACCCACTTCGGGAAACTCCAGACCCTCGAAATTCCGCCACCATCTTTAGGCGGTTCCACTTACAAAGAACATAGAACATAGAAAGATACAGCGCAGTACAGGCCCTTCGGCCTACGACGTTGCACCAAAACAAAAGCCATCTAACCTACACTATGCCATTATCATACAAATGCTTATCCAATAAACTTTTAAATGCCCTCAATGTTGGCGAGTTCACTACTGTTGCAGGTAGGGCATTACACGGCCTCACCACTCTTTGCGTAAAGAACCTACCTCTGACCTCTGTCCTATATCTATTACCCCTTAGTTTAAAGCTATGTCCCCTCGTGCCAGCCATTTCCATCCGCGGGGGAAGGCTCTCACTGTCCACCCTATCTAACCCCCTGATCATTTTGTATGCATCTATTAAGTCTCCTCTTAACCTTCTTCTCTCCAACGAAAACAACCTTAAGTCCATCAGCTTTTCCTCAGAAGATTTTCCCTCCATACCAGGCAACGTCCTGGTAAATCTCCTCCGCACCCGCTCCAAAGCCTCCACATCATTCCTATAATGCGGTGACCAGAACTGTACGCAATACACCAAATGCGCCCGTACCAGAGTTTTGTACAGCTGCAACATGAGCTCATGACTCCGGAACTCAATCCCTCTACCAATATAGGCCAACACTCCATAGGCCTTCTTCACAACCCTATCAACCTGGGTGGCAACTTTCAGGGATCTATGTACATGGACACCTAGATCCCTCTGCTCATCCACACTTCCAAGAACTTTACCATTAGCCAAATATTCCGCTTTCCTGTTATTCCTTCCAAAGTGAATCACCTCACACTTCTCGACATTAAACTCCATTTGCCACCTTGTGAGGCATGACCTACCCTTGACAAAGCCATGCTGACTATACCTGATCATATTATTCCTATCTAGATGATTATAAATCTTGTCTCTTATAATCCCCTCCAAGACTTTACCCACTACAGACGTGAGGCTCACCGGTCTATAGTTGCCGGGGTTGTCTCTGCTACCCTTTTTGAACAAAGGGACCACATTTGCTATCCTCCAGTCCTCTGGCACTATTCCTGTAGCCAATGATGACATAAAAATCAAAGCCAAATGTCCAGCAATCTCTTCCCTGGCCTCCCAGAGAATCCTAGGATAAATCCCATCAGGCCCCGGGGACTTAGCTATTTTCAGCCTGTCCAGAATTGCCAACACCTCATCCCTACGTACCTCAATGCCATCTATTCTAATAGCCTGGGTCTCAGCATTCTCCTCCACAACATTCTCTTTTTCCTGAGTGAATACTGACGAAAAATATTCATTTAGTATCTCGCCTATCTCTTTAGACTCCACACACAACTTCCCATCCCTGTCCTTGACTGGTCCTAGTCTTACCGTAGTCATTCGCTTATTCCTGACATACCTATAGAAAGTTTTTGGGTTTTCCTTGATCCTACCTGCCAAATACTTCTCATGTCCCCTCCTTGCTCGTCTTAGCTCTCTCTTTAGATCCTTCCTCGCAACCTTGTAACTATCCATCGCCCCAACTGGAACTTCACACCTCATCTTCACATAGGCCTCCTTCTTCCTCTTAACAAGAGATTCCACTTCTTTGGTAAACCACGGTTCCCTCGCACTAAGCCTTCCACCCACCCTGACCGGTACGTACTTATCAAGAACACGCAGTAGCTGAACCTTGAACAAGCTCCACTTATCCAGTATGCCCAACACTTGCAGCCTACTTCTCTAACCTATCCCCCCCAAGTCACGTCTAATGGCATCATAATTGCCCTTCCCCCAGCTATAACTCTTGCCCTGCGGTGTATACTTATCCCTTTCCATCACTAACGTAAACGTCACCGAATTGTGGTCACTGACCCCAAAAGTGCTCTCCTACCTCCAAATCCAACACCTGGCCAGGTTCATTACCCAAAACCAAATCCAACGTGGCCTCGCCTCTTGTTGGCCTGTCAACATATTGTGTCAGGAAACCCTCCTGCACACACTGTACAAAAAACGACCCATCTAATGTACTCGAACTATATCTTTTCCAGTCAATATTTGGAAAGTGAAAGTCTCCCATAATAACTACCCTGTTACTTTCACTCTTATCCAGGATCATCTTCGCCATCCTTTCCTCTACATCCCTCGAACTATTTGGAGGCCTATAGAAAACTCCCAACAGGGTGACCTCTCCTTTCCTGTTTCTAACCTCAGTCCATACTACCTCGGAAGAAGAGTCCCCATCTAGCATCCTCTCGGCCACCGTAATACTGTTTTTGACTAGCAGCGCCACACCTCCCCCTCTTTTGCCTCCTTCTCTGAGCTTACTAAAAGACCTAAACCCCAGAACCTGCAACAACCATTCCTGTCCCTGCTCTATCCATGTCTCCGAAATGGCCACAACATCGAAGTCCCAGGTACCAACCTATGCTGCCAGCTCCCCTACCTTATTTCGTATACTCCTGGCATTGAAGTAGACACACTTCAAACCACCTACCTGAACACTGGCCCCCTCCTGCGACGTCAAATCTGTGCTCCTGGCATCTATACTCTCATTCTCCAGAACCCTAAAACTACAATCAAGGTTTCCATGCCCCTGCTGCATTAGTTTAACCCCCCCACCTCCCCAGAGAGCACTAACAAATCTCCCCGCCCCCCCCCCCCCCCAGGATATTTGTGCCCCCCGGGTTCAGATGTAGACCATCTTGTCTGTAGAGGTCCCACCTTCCCCAGAAAGAGCCCCAGTTATCCAGAAATCTGAATCCCTCCCGCCTGCACCATCCCTGTAGCCACGTGTTTAATTGCTCTCTCTCCCTATTCCTCATCTCATTATCACGTGGCACAGGCAACAACCCAGAGATAACAACTCTGTTTGTTCTCGTTCTGAGCTTCCATCCTAGCTCCCTGAAAGCCTGCCTGACATCCTTGTCCCCCTTTCCTACCTATGTCGTTAGTACCAATGTGGACCACGACTTGGGGCTGCTCCCCCTCCCCCTTAAGGACCCGGAAAACACGATCCGAGACATCACGTACCCTTGCACCTGGGAGGCAACATATCAAACGTGAGTCTCTCACGCTCCCACAAAATCTCCTATCTGTGCCCCTGACTATCGAGTCCCCAATTACTAATGCTCTGCTCCTCTCCCCCCTTCCCATGTGAGCAACAGGGACAGACTCCGTGCCAGAGGCCCGTACCCCATGGCTTACCCCTGGTAAATCGTCCCCACCACAAGTATCCAAAGCGGTATACTTGTTTCTCAGGGGAACGACCGCAGGGGATCCCTGCACTGACTGCTTCTTCCCAGTCCCTCTTACAGTTACCCATCTATCTCCAATCTTTGGTGTAACTAATTCCCTGAAGCTGCTATCTATGACCCCCTCTGCCTCCCGAATGATCCGAAGTTCTTCCAGCTCCAGCTCCAGTTCCCTAACTCGGTCTTGGAGGAGCTGGAGATGGAAGCACTTCCTGCAGGTAAAATCAGCAGGGACACTATCGGCATCCCTCACCTCAAACATCCTGCAGGAGAAACATTCCACTCCCTTCCCTGCCATCCCTCTAACTTTCAACCAAGATCTGGCTAACAACTAAAAAAAATTTAAAATAATAATAATAACCATACAATAATAATAATCATACACTACTGTTGCAGGTAGGACATTCCACGGCTTCACCACTCTTTGCGTAAACAACCTACCTCTGACCTCTGTCCTATATCTATTACCCCTCAGTTTAAGGCTATGTCCCCTCCTGCTAGCCATTTCCATCTGAGGGAGAAGGCTCTCACTGTCCACCGTATCTAATCCCCTGATCATTTTGTATGCCTCTATCAAATCTCCTCTTAACCTTCTTCTCTCTAACGAAAACAACCTCAAGGCCATCAGCCTTTCCTCATAAGAGTTTCCCTCCATACCAGGCAACATCCTGGTAAATCTCCTCTGCACCCGCTCCAAAGCTTCCACGTCCTTCCTATAATGAGGAGACCAGAACTGTACGCAATACTCCAAATGCGGCCATACCAGAGTTTTGTACAGCTGCAACATGACCTCATGACTCCGGAACTCAATTCCTCTACCAATAAAGGCAAAAACTCCATAGGCCTTCTTCACGACGCTATCAAACTGGGTGGCAACTTTCAGGGATCTATGTACATAGACACCGAGATCCCTCTGCTCATCCACACTTCCAAGAACGGCACCATTAGCCAAATATTCCGCATTCCTGTTATTCCTTCCAAAGTGAATTACCTCACACTTCTCTACATTAAACTCCACTTGCCACCTCTCAGCCCAGCTCTGCAGCTTATCTATGTCCCTCTGTAACCTGCAACATACTTCCGCACTGTCAACATCACCACCGACTTTAGTGTCGTCTGCAAATTTACTCACCCACCCTTCTGCGCCCTCCTCTAGGTCATTTATAAAAATGACAAACAGCAACGGCCCCAGAACAGATCCTTGTGGTATGCCACTTGTAACTGAACTTCATTCTGAACATTTCCCATCAACCACCACCCTCTGTCTTCTTTCAGCTAGCCAATTTCTGATCCACATCTCTAAATCACCCTCAATCCCCAGCCTCCATATTTTCTGCAATAGCCTACCGTGGGGAACCTTATCAAACGTTTTACTGAAATCCATATACACCACATCAACTGCTCTACCCTCGTCTACCAGTTCAGTCACCTTCTCAACGAACTCGAAAAGGTTTGTGAGGCATGACCTACCCTTCCCAAAGCCATGCTGACTATCCCTAATCATATTATTACTCTCTAGATGATTATAAATCTTGTCTCTTATAATCCCCTCCAAGACTTTACCCACAACAGACATGAGGCTCAGCGGTCTATAGTGGCCGGGGTTGTCTCTACTCCCCTTCTTGAACAAAGGAAACACATTTGCTATCCTCCAGTCAACTGGCACTATTCTTGTAGCAAATGATGACATAAAAATCAAAGCCAAAGGCTCAGCAATCTCTTCCCTGGCTTCCCAGAGAATCCTATGATTAGTCCCTTCAGGCCCCGGGGACTTATCTATTTTCAGCCTGTCCAGAATTGAAACACCTCTTCCCGATACCTCAATGCCATCTATTCTAATAGTCTGGGTCTCAGCATTCTCCTCCACAACATTCTCTTTTTCCTGAGTGAATACTGACGAAAAATATTCATTTAGTATCTCACCTATCTCTTTAGACTCCACACACAACTTCCCATCCCTGTCCTTGACTGGCCCTACTCTTACCCTAGTCATTCTTTTATTCCTGACATACCAATAGAAAGCTTGTAACTATCAAGCGCCCCAACTGAAACTTCACACCTCATCTTCACATAGGCCTCCTTCTTCCTCTTAACAAGAGATTCCACTTCTTTGGAAAACCACGGTTCCCTCGCTCGACGCCTTCCTCCCTGCCTGACCGGTACGTACTTATCAAGAACACGCAGTAGCTGTTCCTTGAACAAGCTCCACATATCCAGTGTGCCCAACACTTGCAGCCGACTTCTCCAACCTATCCCCCCCCCCCCCCAAGTCATGTCTAATGGAATCATAATTGCCCTTCCCCCAGCTATAACTCTTGCCCTGCGGGGTATACTTATCCCTTTCCATCACTAACGTAAACGTCACCGAATTGTGGTCACTGTCCCCAAAGTGCTCACCTACCTCCAAATCTAACACCTGGCCTGGTTCATTACCCAAAACCAAATCCAATGTGGCCTCTCCTCTTGTTGGCCTGTCAACATATTGTGTCAGGAAACCCTCCTGCACACATTGTACAAACAACGACCCATTTAATGTACTCAAACTATATCTTTTCCAGTCAATATTTGGAAAGTTAAAGTCTCCCATAATAACTACCCTGTTACTTTCGCTCTTATCCAGAATCATCTTTGCCATCCTTTTCTCTACATCCCTAGAACTATTTGGAGGCCTATAGAAAACTCCCAACAGGGTGACCTCTCCTTTCCTGTTTCTAACCTCAGCCCATACTACCTCGGAAGAAGAGTCTCCATCTAGCATCCTCTCCGCCACCGTAATACTGTTTTTGACTAGCAGCGCCACACCTCCCCTCTTTTGCCTCCTTCTCTGAGCTTACTAAAAGACCTAAACCCCGGAAACTGCAACAACCATTCCTGTCCCTGCTCTATCCATGTCTCCAAAATGGCCACAACATCGAAGTCCCAGGTACCAACCCATGCTGCCAGTTCCCCTACCTTATTTCATATACTCCTGGCATTGAAGTAGACACACTTCAAACCACCTACCTGAACACTGGCCACCTCCTGCGAAGTCAAATCTGTGCTCCTGACCTCTATACTCTCAATCTCTCATACCCGAAAACTACAATCCAGGTTCCCATGCCCCTGCTGCATTAGTTTAACCCCCCCCCCCCCCAAGAGCACTAGCAAATCTGCCCCCCCCCAGGATATTTGTGCCCCTCAGGTTCAGATGTAGACCATCCTGTCTGTAGAGGTACCACCTCCCCCAGAAAGAGCCCCAGTTATCCAGAAATCTGAATCCCTCCCGCCTGCACCATCCCTGTAGCCACGTGTTTAATTGCTCTCTCTCCCTATTCCTCATCTCATTATGACGTGGCACGGACAACAACCCAGAGAGATAACAACTCTGTTCGTTCTCGTTCTGAGCTTCCAACCTAGCTCCCTGAAAGCCTGCCTGACATCCTTGTCCCCTTTCCTACCTATGTTGTTCGTGCCAATGTGGACCACGACTTGGGGCTGCTCTTAAGGACCCGGAAAACACGATCCGAGACATCACGTACCCTTGCACCTGGGAGGCAACATATCAAACGTGAGTCTCTCACGCTCCCACAAAATCTCCTATCTGTGCCCCTGACTATCGAGTCCCCAATTACTAATGCTCTGCTCCTCTCCCCCCTTCCCTTCTGAGCAACAGGGACAGACTCCATGCCAGAGGCCCATACCCCATGGCTTACCCCTGGTACGTCGTTCCCCCCCCCGCCCCCCCCCACAAGTATCCAAAGCGGTATACTTGTTACTCAGGGGAACGACCACAGGGGATCCCTGCACTGACTGCTTCTTCCCAGTCCCTTTTACAGTTACCCATCTATCTCCAATCTTTGGTGGAGCTAATTCCCTGAAGCTGCTATCTATGACCCCCTCTGCCTCCCGAATGATCCGAAGTTCATCCAACTCCAGCTCCTGTTCCCTAACTCGGTCTTGGAGCAGCTGGAGATGGCTGCACTTCCTGCAGGTAAAATCAGCAGGGACACTAACGGCATCCCTCACCTCAAACACCTTGCAGGAGGAACATTCCACTCCCTTCCCTGCCATCCCTCTAACCTCCATCCAAGATCAGGTTAATACATAAATAAATACAAATAAATAAATAAATATTTAATAATAATATAATATGGCACTTACCTCACACCAATGGGTCTTATCATTAGGTTCGAGGAGGAGGGCGGGTGGGAGACACTACACATGTAGTGTCTCGGGTTTCCTCTCCACCAGAATTTATTGGTTGGGGGGGGGGGGCGGTCTTCCCAGAAGTCCGCGGGTCGAACTTCCGATTCCCGCCTTATATTAAAAATAAAATAAAAAATAAAACAGAAAAGAAGAACTGAAACGGGACCAGGTAAGTGTTTTTAAATCAAAAACGTACCTCTCAGAAGGCCCCTGCGCACCGCTCCCGCCGTAATCCAAAGGGCTGCTCCTGCAAAGGTAAGTGTTTTTAAAGTAAAAACTTACCTCCCAGAAGGCCCCTGCGCACCGCTCACGCCGAAATTCAAAGGGCTGCTCCAACAAAGGTAAGTGTTTTTAAAGTAAAAACTTACCGCCCAGAAGGCCCCTGCGCACCGCTCCCGCTGAAATTCAAAGGGCTGCTCCTGCAAAGTTAAGGGTTTTTAAAGCAAAAACTTACCTCCCAGATGGCCCCTGCGCACCGTTCCCGCCGAAATTCAAAGGGCTGCTCCTGCAAAGGTAAGTGTTTTTAAAGCAAAAACGTACCTCCCAGAAGGCCCCTGCGCACCGCTCCCGCCGAGATTCAAAGGGCTGCTCCTGCAAAGGTAAGGGTTTTTAAAGCAAAAACCTACCTCCCAGAAGGCCCCTGCGCACCGCTCCCGCCGAAATCCAAAGGGCGTATAGAGCTTCTCACAAAATGTCTTGAACACCCCATTCACCACCTCTCGATTGAAAACAACTTCTTCTCTCGGTCCCCATTCTGAACCAACTACCGATCCGCATCCCATCACGTTCATTGCTAAACCAAAAGCCGGCACGCTTTCTCCCAATATGCGTATACTGCCGCTTTTGCTATTTCAATCGCTTTGTCCGTTGACATCCTGTCAAACTGCATTTGGAGTACCCTCTCGGAAAGCATCAATTCAGGCGGCGGATCCCTCGAATACCTATGATCCACACTTCAATGTTTTTACGCCAATTTTTGTGCTCCTCCCTAGCGCATCAGCGTTTGTTTTCATTGCTAAAATGTATCCTCTGATCACCACTGTCATGTAGAATCCGGGATGAGAACTCAACATTCTCATTATTCACAATGTAATGCTGTATGGGCCTTGATCCTCCCGCAGATCTCCAACTCCGAGAGCAATCCAACATCTAGCCGCAAATACCTGGGGCCATCTTGGCCCACGCCCATCTCCAGGTCCACCCAATGCGTGGCTTGATTCGAAATCACTACCGCTGATCATTGGCCGAGATAACTCCAGTCAGTAGATTCCTACTTGTCGTGAAGTAATCTATCCACAAAAGTACTTTGTGCCGGGCGTTCTCTCTTCCACGCTGTCTACGGCAGCGTGCGTGGCCGAGTGCACTCATCATCTCAACGTTTCTTGCCGGATGCTTTGCCGAGTGCGCTGCTCTTCTCGATGTTACTGGCGTGCAGTTGAAGTTGTTCTCGTATTTAAAATGGACAGGCCTTTCCGCGGGGTGTGAGGCCGGGTCTGCTGCTTTCCCGAATATTTCTGATCGGGTACAAAGTTCTCTGCGGTGCTTATTACGAATAATTTCCTGCGTTAAACAACCCACACCCACCCCAAAAACAACATCCTAGACAAAGACGGGTGCAAAGGATCGAAATATCGGGACCGAAGTGCGACCTCAATGCGACCTCCCTCCGACATCGCACCGGAAGTCTTCGTCTTTTACATATTATATCCAACATAATTATGCAATGCTCAAAATCTGCTCCAACTAATGTTCGATGCATTTACCATAATTGTTACAACTTAATATAACGCATTAAACGCAATAGAATTAAACACTTGTTCTTAGTTTGTTTTTTATTGTCTTCCGAAACACGAGTGATTGAATAGTTTGTATTATCAGGTCCCTGTCGTATGCTCTCACAACCCCATAAATGGACGTGCACGATCTAAGTGACTTGAACTCGCTATTCAGCCTATCAACATGTGCTACTTGATATCTATTTGTGTGGAACTAAATTCGTCAATTGGTTTTCAATTCTGCGAGTTACTAAATATGCTTATGTAATCTTAATTAAAATAAATTTAGAGTACCAATTTCATTTTTCCAATTAAGGGGCAATTTAGCGTGGCCAATCCACCTGCCTTGCACATAAATGGATTGTGGGGGCGAAACCCATTCAAACACGGGGAGAATGTGCAAACTCCACCCGGACAGCGATCCAGATCCGGGAGCGAACCTGGGACCTCAGCGCCGTGAGGCAGCAGCACTAACCACTGCGCCACCGTGCTGCCCCATGTAACCTTTTCTATGCTTTTCCAGTATTGACCACACCACCTCTCAATTTGCTGTCATCAGCAAATGTCGAAATTGTGATTTTATCTGGAATGTGCAGATTATTAATGCATTGCCAACATCAGTGAGCCCAGCATTGAACATTATGGAACATTACCTCCAAACCTCGGGCACTTCGTTTCACTCGCCATATCCGCTTTTTGTACAAAATATAGTCACGTTCTATCGATCATTACTCAGCTGACTTCCCATTTTCTACACTTGTGGATTAGTTTATGCTGCTCACCGTGGCGCAGTGGTTAGCACAGCCGCCTCAGGGTGCCGAGGTCCCAGATTCGATGGCGGCTCTGGGTCATTGTCCGTGTGGAGTTTGCACATTCTCCACTTGTTTGCGTGGGTTTCGCCCCCACCACCCTAAAGATGTGCAGGGTAGATGGATTGGCTATGCTAAATTGCCCCTTAATTGGAAAAAATGAATTAGGTACTCTAAATTTATAACTAAGTAGTTTGTGCTGCTCCCTTTTTAAAAAAACGTTCTTTTGGAAAGATCAGTGTGACTACTGTCAATCATATTCACTGTACACCCTTAGAAATGAAAAGCGGCAATAATCGTACTTGAAATCGATTATATCCATAAGGAAGATAGCAAGTTAAATAGATTGGAAAGGCCTGTCGCTTACAACAATAGGGTTAAAGTCGAAAACAATCTGTTGAGTCAATGTCGACATAATTCTCCATTATCTGATACAAACAATAATATACGATCACTGGGTTCCACTGTACTAATGAAGTTAATGGTCCAAACTCAGATCAATTTCTCACTGACCGATACTCTCAGTAACACATGGTCAGTAAATCCCATCCGATAGCTGACCACCACTAATTCCAGTTCTGCAACGATAAGTGCTCGGAGTCATAGACAATCTCTTTGAACCGCCTCCACTAGCAGGGTGCGAGCTTGATATTCAATGTGTGAGCTACAAGCAGATCTCGAACTTCAGTTGAATAAGTTACATGAATCAGTAGAAATATGTATGGTCATGAGACTTCAGAAAATGCTACCATTGATTGGAAGTCTACATAAACCTACCAATAGGCTACATTGTGTTACATTGTGAGCAGCAGGCTAAAATCACAGCCCAACTCATGGAGAGATTTGTACATATTCAGTGTTTACTATGACTTTCTAGCAACTCTAATTATTGCCAGGACAAAGTGATATATTTCCTTTCAAGACGGTTAAGTTGGAGCTGCAGCCTCACGGTACCAGTGGTTTCAAAGGTCGGCGCAACATCGAGGGCCGAAGGGCCTGTACTGCGCTGTAATGTTCTATGTTCTATGTACCAAGGACCAGGGTTCGTCCTTGCCCTGGGTATCTGGACGCGTGGAGTTTGCACATTCTCCCTGTGTCTGCTTGGGTCTCGCCCACACAACATCTTTGTGCAGGGTGAGTGGATTGGCCAAGCCAAATTTCAGTGTAAATGCATGAATACATATATAAATATACTAAACTGCTAAATGTTTGAAGCAAGTGATCGGACCCTTGGTGTAGTGGGAAATCTTTCTGACTTGAACTGTTGGGCGGCAGATGCCCATAGTTATAACCTTTCAGATCCCTTTGGGGAATGTGAGGCAGCAGCTTAATCTCCATGAAAATCTAACAAGTATACGACAGTGAACCAATTCGCCGTTGTGTCAGCATACAGTTAGCACCGAGATAACACCAGATAATTCTGATCACATTAATTAACTGACCAACATGGATATTTTCTTCTCCCGGCATTCATTCTGCGACTGAAAAATAAATTGGTTCCAAGACAACATGTGAAATTGGCTATTGCTTGCCGATGGATATGTTGTGGTCTGTCATTCACGTAGTTCAAAATGGTGAAGACGATAGAGCGCTGTCTGCACACATACATGTATGTCCAGGCCAACACACACAGGGGCCACACAGATATACTGCGGAGGCGGTCGCTTGGCGGTATTTTCAATGGACTAATAAACCAGAAACCCAGGGTAATGCGCTGGGGCAAAGCAACACACATGCAGTCACATATGGACACATACATGTTCAGATAAGTACACATACGCACACAGTCAAACAAACACACACATAATGACATACATACACACACAAACGCAAGATGTACACTGGACAAACACTCGCATATGTCATTCCACCCGGATATTTTTGGGGATTGACGGGGGAAGGCTTCGCCGATCTCGTTACTTGCGCTTCCCACCACCACATTCACAAGGTCAGCGTGGTGGACGGTATTCGGGCTATCTAAAGAAACATCTCCATGCAGTCACAAAGAGAAAGACTGACGTCTCACAATAGAGCCAGAAAGTGGCTCTAAAGAAGGCTAATGGTATGTTCCCCTTCATTGCGAGAGGTTTCGAGTATAGAAACAGGAATGTTTTGCTGCAATTATACAGGGCCTTGCTAAGGTCACACCTGGAATATTGTGTGCAGTTTTTGCCCCTTCTCTGAGGAAAAATGTTCTTGCTCTCGAGGGAGTGCAGCGAAGGTTTACCAGACTGACTCCAGAGATGGCGGGACTGTCATATGAGGAGATATTGACCAGATTAGGATTGTTCACGCTGGAGTTCAGAAGAATGAGGGGGGATCTCATAGAGAGTAATAAAATTCAACGTGACTAAACAAGGTAGATGCAGGGAAGATGTTACCAATGCTGGATGTGTCCTGAACCAGGGGTCACAGTCTGAGGATTCACGGTAAACCAATTCGGACAGTGATGAGGAGACATTTCTTCACCCACAGAGTGGTGAGCCTGTGGAATTCATCACCACAGGAAATAGTTGATGCTAAAACATTGAATTTATTCAAGAGGCGGCTAGATATAGCACATGGGGAAAATGGGATCAAAGGCTATTGGAAGAAAGCAGTAGTCGGCTATTGTCATGTGAGAGCACCTTTAAGAAATGGGTGTTTATAAATGGGTGTGTATATAAATATCTGTAATGAGAGTACCTTTACGAAGTGGGTGTTTATTACTGCAGTGATGTCAGAGTATGGTGGAGCTGGGCTGTCTGTCAGCTTTTTACTTTCGCTTTAGGCTTTTTGCTGCAGGGTGGGTTTGGTTTCATTTTAGTTTTAGAAAAACTGCAATCACAGCAGGATGTGTGTGAATCTCTGTCATATTACGAATGGCCATTTGCTGATTTCAACGTGGTAAATGTTCTCAGTAGTGAAGTTAAACCTGAGGTGCTTCTGTTAAAGGCTTTGTTTTTAAGTCTGATGGATGTTACAATGTAGGCTTAAAGGATTACTTAGTGTTGTAGTCTTTGGGGGTTGTATTTGAATTAATGGTTGCTAAGATGTTCACTGTATGTTTTAAAAAGGTTAACTTGAGTTCATAGAATACACGTTGTTTTGTTTTAAAAACTACATTTCCATTTCTGCTGTCCAACACCTGTAGAGTGGGCCGTGTGCTCCCCATACCACAATGTTTAAAACGTTGTGGGTCAGGTGAACTCTATGATACACTTTGGAGTTCTCTAAATCCTGTCCCATAACACTATTGAGCTAGATGATCAGCCATGCTCGTGATGAATGGCGGACAGGCTTGATGGGCCAAAAGGCCTCCTCCTGCTCCAATTTTCACTGTACCTATGAATCGATGTACCTATGCATATAATGCTAAATGACACTTGAAGATCAATGAGTGGCACAGATCTAAATGGTGCATGCAGAGAGAGGACGTCTGGGATTTATTTTACTTTTGCACACTGTTTGAAAGGATAAACACATCCAAGAGGGACATTCTGACATTGCAATTATTGGCTCAATCATCGCATGAAGGTAAAGGATATGAAGGAGGTCATATGTGTCCTGTGAATGGCCTGATTATGTTTCACTGCACAGAGAATATAGCACCTAATATTGTAATTTGATATTCTTGTTTGTCCTTGTTCCGCACTGTAGCCAGTCACTATGTGTTGATGCACCACAGTCAATGTACTCTATTGATTACTCTTGTGTCTACTATATACGTTCTGTGTACGTTCCCTTGGCCCGAGAAAAATAACTTTCACTGTACTTCGGTACATGTGACAATAAATATCAATCAATCAATCAATATTTGCTAAATTATGTCATTAAAATTAGTCCATTGTAATTTGAATAGGTGATTGCGGGGGATAATATTTAATATTTGCTTTGTTTCAGTGGTGAACCGCAGAACAAAAAAAGTTTATATTGTGGAATCCCGTGTTTTCATGTTTTTCAGTAAATGAGTTAGATTTCGGAATTCATATATTTTTTGAAAAAACAACATTGCTTTCTGCAGATATTGTAACATTTCCACAAAGCTGCAGTAAGCGCGTATTTCAGACCCTTGAAAGAATAAAGAAATCAGGTATAACGGCGTGATTCTCCATCCCGCCGGCAGCGGGACTTCTCATGTAAATAAATTACATGGCAACATGGGTATAATTTGATGCTGTCATTTGTTTGTTCCACGCAAAAGACGATGACGAATCTTGCAACCAGAGCGTCCCTGTGGAAATCAAGAAGGGATAAATTAGGAACTCTGGGATGTACTAACACAGATTTGATTCAATGTGTTTGTCTTCAGCACGAAGTAACGAATCAATTCACGTAAAAATGATTGAAGCTCTTGACTGTATAAGAAAAGTATATTACATCAGTCTTTTTGCTATTGGAGTTCCTGGTAAGTTACAAACACGATTTAATTCTTCAAATATGTGCGTATTGATCTGTGGGTTTGTTCTTCTGCCTGATTATATATTCTATATCTAATGTTCAACAATATGCAGTTGTCTAAAAATAATGTAATATTCTTACGTTAATATGCAGAACGATTGGTCAGATTTGGTCGCATGAGATTGCCTTATATCTTATACGCATAGTCTCTCTTAAATATGTAGCTCAGTGGAAAACCATATTGAGTTAAATAAAACCACAGAATATCACCCTGAAAGTTATTGATTGGAGGAATAGTTGATGTAAAATTCTACCCAGTGTAGGTCACTAAATTAAGAGGAGCACCAGACATCGATGGTCACGAGGTACAGCGTGCAATGGTCACTCTTACATTGATTTTTGCTTGTTTATTAAAAGTATGTGTGTTGCTGGCGAAATCAAAAAGTGTTGGCTGCGCCTAATATCTATTCAAAAGGTGGTGGTGAATCATGTTCTTGGAAGTTTCAATTTGTTGCGGTGCCGTGCAACCACAGTGAAGTTCTGACCTGCGTCACGTGTTTTTGACCAACAAACAGTAAAGAAGCGGTGCGACTGTTCCAAATAAGGTTACTGTGTGTCATAGAGGGTTAGGGTTACATGCATGTGTCAATGCAATGGGCTGGATTCTTCGCTGTCGGAATTTTTCAGTGCGCTGCCGCACACCCACGCCCGGGAATATTCCGACGGCGCGGGGCTGCCCACAATGGGAAACCCTCAGCCGGTTGGAGGGACGGAGAATCCTGCTGCCTGCTGGACGGAGAAGCCCGCCCGTTATCCCTGATTTCATTATTCTTTCAAGGGTCTGAAAGACGCACTTACTGCAGCTTTGTGGAAATGCGACAATATCTGCAGAAAGCAATGTTGGCTTTTCAAAAAATGTATGAAATCCGAAATCTAACTCATTTACTGAAAAAAATGAAAACACGGGATTCTACAATATCAACTTTTATTGTGCTGCGGTTCACCAGTGAAACAATGCAAATATTAAATATTATCCCCCTCAATCACCTATTCAAATTACACATTAAACGTCAAACACAATTAAAACATCATGGATATTGACACGCCTGCCACTCCACACATATTTGTAACGAATTGCGGTCACATGTTTCTTCAAAGTCTTTACTTTTCATCAATAATTCACAGCTCTCTTCTTGGAGTGTTTCGCAATAACTCCAGCGGAGAACATCGCACAACCCGCCTGACCATTCTTCAGCAAAAATGATGGCCGTCTGCAGCGCCTCCTCTACTTTGCTACCGTTGGTCCGTTTGGCGTCGATCCTCCAATGCTATCAATAGGAATGGCTGCACGAACTATATCTTTGCTTACTCGCAGCTTGGATATTTAACTTCTTTCGATTTCTGTATGCACGTCCTGCACGGAAATCTTCATTACCTGCTGACTCCGTTTGACTTCTGAGTCCTTGCTTATGCGTTCTACCAGTTTTGTTCCCTCCGGGAGATCTTCAACCCCCCCCCCCCCCCCGCCCGCCCCACACCGCCCCTCCCCAATCACTGCCTTACTGTCCGTGAGGGAGATTTGTTTCTCAGTTCCATTTATTTGATTTTGATCTTTTATTTTATGTCCCTCTCAGCACAGTGTACATGCTTGGAAATCGCGGTTGCCTCACGAATTAACACACATTTCACGTGGGCAGTACATTCAGCTGACCTTGAATGATTTGCGAAGTGAGTGAATCTTTAAGGTTTTAAGTGCATAACGGCCAGGCAGATTGATATTCCATTGTTCCTCTCAAGTGTCCAGTGTTGTAGGAGCTGCACTTCGCCAGGAAACAGGTGCACAGACACACGATTCTTGCCTTGATTTTTTTAGATGTTCGACAAGCTTTACAGAGTCAGAAAATGAATTAGAGATGACATAATTCCTTGCCTTTAATATTCTCTGGGAGTCATGTTATTTTTGTGGCTAGTGCAGATATATCTCTGGTCAATGCAAACGATCAACATGTTTTTTTGCGGGGTGTTCAACGATGCCATTGTCGCTAGTGGTCAAGCAGAGATGATGTGTAGGCATTTGATTCTCAAGTAGCCCTGTATTTGTCCTGGCATCCCTTCCTTTACACTTAAAGGAATCAGGAACCGGTGGAAGCTATGACGGAGACAATGAACTCGTCATATCGGGACACGCCGGACCACCACGATGCCAGATTTGAAATCCAACAGGGTCCACGGTCAAATTGGGTTCAATCATTGTTTGTAAATATTAAGCCTATTGCTGATGATACAATTAATGTTTACTAAACCAATCTGGGTCACACATTCTCTTTGGAGAAGAACATCTGTGACGCTTACCTGGTCTTGCCTATATGTAACCGCAGAGCCAAATAAGTGGTTGACTCTGAAATCGTCGAAGAAGCCATTCAGTTTAAAGCCAATTAGAGATGAAGAACAAATACTGACCCAGCCTGAGCCGTCAACCCACCATGGATGCATAGAGAGAAAATAAAGCCATAATTATTAATCTAGAAAATGACAAACACCTCATGTCCTTACAGAGATGTCAGCAACTCTGCCTCTGCAAAATCATGCAAAGCAACTGGAAGGAGGGGCGTACCAACGTAAGCATCCTCCCCCAGGCCAATATTCCCAGTATCAGGGCACTGATGACGATCGACCAGCCGCGATGGGCGGGCCACACTGCCCGCATGTCCGACACAAGACTCCCAAAACAAATGCTATACACAGAACTCATCAATGGCAAGTGATCACGAAGAGGCCAGCGGAAACGCGACAAGACGACTCTGAAAGCCATCCTAAATAAATGCAACATCGCCAATGATATTTGCGAATCATTTGCCTTCGAACACACCAGCTGGAGATAATACAACCGCAAAGGTGTCAGTCCCCTCTAGCGACATATGGTGGAGTTAATAGAGGCCAAGCAGAAACAGCACAAGGAGAGCGCAGAATTCAGAGCGCCCCACCCACCAATCTCATCATGCTCCATCAGGGAAACGTGTGGCAAAGTCTGCGGATCCAGGATGATCAGACTACTCAACCAGTGCAGAACACACCTCCCAGGAGTGGAAGCTCGTCGTCCACATTGCTGAGGGACTGCCCAAGAAGGAAGAAAAATGTGGGTCATTCGCTAACACGTTGTAGCTTCTCTGCTGATGTGTCCTCCAAAAGGGTTGTGTGGTTATCAGTCCACCCTTATTTCCTTGTGCAAATGTTATTGCCACTGCGACAAGTAGATAAATGAGGATACAATCAAATATTTTTTCCGCATATTATTTGTTTTGTCCCTGTTTAAAGCAGCTCAGTCTGATGGATATTTCCTTCATAGTATGACCATTCCAACAGTACCGAGTAACGTTGTGTGACAGAATTGCCGCAGCTCATTAAATAATATGCCCCTGCTACCTACACCTGCATTCTTTATTGAGGGAAGCAAGGTCACTCTGTGTGTAAATGGTACATACTGTACGTCTCCACCTGCCGCGGTGACAACTGAGCATTGGGGAATACTATTTCACCGCCTGAAAGAGGGTATCTGTAAGCAAAAACAGAAAATACTGGACAATCTCAGCAGGTCTGTAAGCATCTGGCAGATAAAAGGGAGCTCACGTTTCAAGTCTGGATGACTGTCAAAGCTGTACGCAAACTCCTCAGAAAAGGTTCATCCGATGCGATTAGATCTCCTAAACATGGAAGGCAACGTTGAAGACTCAGAGGCCAAGCTCTTCCCGACTCTATAAAACCACGCAGCAAGGTGTGGAGCGACTTTACTGTTGCGGCGACAGAATATTCAAAGGGAGGATACTGCACGACACTGGAACTTTTACTGATTGACTTGATTTGGTGGTTATATATACGTCAATATGGTATTTTACATCTTTCTGGGGCATCTCCTCCAATGATAAGACAAACTCCCAAATGGTAATAGGGAGACTTCTGCAAGGTCGAGCAAACGGGGTGTACACTTTTTTTCCAGTACCTTAGTAGTTGGAAGTTGCTGTATTTACTATTATTTGCCAATCCTCTGTAGCTGCTCCAAACAATTGTTTCTTGCTGAACGAGAAGCCGGGCATGACGGCTGGTTTGCCTTGGATTGTATTCAACTCCTAGATGTTGGCACTGCTTTGTTTTACGCAAGTCCAGTGTTTTCTATCAGAGTTCGTACTTGTAAGTTATGTAAGTTTGCACTGAGTGCTGAATTTGGTGCATTTGAGTGCGATAGTGAGAGTTTGGTGACCGAGGGAGTGTAAGGCTTCATTTTTATCTAAAGTTTAGTCTTTCTTTTATTTAGTTAATTAACTTAAAAGTTGCTGTTTGGTTTAGAAGAAGGTGAATTTTCAATAAGCTTTAAACAGGCTTCTACTTGTAGGCACTTGCAGCTGGAGCTTGTTAATTAGTTAATTGGATTAGGCCAGTTTTCAGAGGCTAGATTCACAGTATAAAAGGGATTCACTACAGTGCAGACTTTGTTTGCACTGAGTGCTGAATTTGGTGCATTTGAGTGCGATAGTGAGAGTTTGGTGACCGAGGGAGTTAGGTGAGGAGGGAGTAAGGTGCTCCTTTCATTTTGTTTCCGACATTTACGCAAAGAGTGCGAAGAGAGCCAGGAGTTTACAGAAAGTGTAGCTGACTGGGAGCAGGGTCCGAGGGCGGAGATCTAGTTAGTCCACAGGGCAGCTATATTCTGTCAGGTAAGAGGGGATGGAGGCTAGGCCAGTTACATGCTCCTCCTGTAGGATGTGGGTGGTGAGGGATACCACCGGTGTCCCCACTGACTATACCTGCGGGAAGTGCACCCAACTTCAGCTCCTCAAAGACCATGTTAGGGAACTGGAGCTGAAGCTGGATGAACTTCGGATCATCCGGGAGGCAAATGGGGTGATTGAGAAGAGTTACAAGGAGGTAACCACACCCAAGGTACAGGACAAGAATAGCTGGGTTACAGTCAGGGGGAAAAAAACAAACAGGCAGAAAGTGCAGGGATCCCTCGTGGCCGTTCCCCTTCAAAACAAGTATACCGTTTTGGATGCTGTTGGGGGGATGACCTACCGGGGGAAGGCCCTAACGGCCAGGTCTCTGGCACTGAGTCTGGCTCTGGGGCTCAGAAGGGAAGGGGGAGAATAGAAAAGCAATAGTTGTAGGAGATTCAATGGTTAGGGGAATAGATAGGAGATTCTGTGGTCGCGAGCGAGACTCCCGGAAGGTATGTTGCCTCCCGGGTGCCAGGGCCAGGGATGTCTCGGATCGTGTCTTCAGGATCCTTAAGGGGGAGGGGGAGCAGCCAGAAGTCGTGGTGCACATTGGTACCAACGACATAGGTATGAAAAGGGGTTTGGAGGTAATAAACAAGTTTAGGGAGTTAGGCTGGAAGTTAAAAGCCAGGACAGACAGAGTTGTCATCTCTGGTTTGTTGCCGGTGCCACGTGATAGCGAGGCTAGGAATAGGAAGAGAGTGCAGTTGAACACGTGGCTGCAGGAATGGTGTAGGAGGGAGGGCTTCAGGTATTTGGATAATTGGAGCGCATTCTGGGGAAGGTGGGACCTGTACAAGCAGGACGGGTTGCATCTGAACCAGAGGGGCACCAATATCCTGGGAGGGAGGTTTTCTAGTACTCTTCGGGAGGGTTTAAACTAATTTGGCAGGGGAATGGGAACCGGATTTGTAGTCCAGCAACTAAGGTAGCCGATATTCAGAACGCCAAAGCGTGTAATGAGGCAGTGGGGAAGGGAACACTGACAAAGGAGAGTGCTTGCAGGCACGGAGATGGGTTGAAGTGTGTATACTTCAACGCAAGAAGCATCAGGAATAAGGTGGGTGAACTTAAGGCATGGATCGGTACTTGGGACTACGATGTGGTGGCCATCACGGAAACTTGGAGAGAAGAGGGGCAGAAATGGTTGTTGGAGGTCCCTGGTTATAGATGTTTCAATATGATTAGGGAGGGTGTTAAAAGAGGTGGGGGGGGGGGTGGCATTACAAATTAGAGATAGTATAACAGCTGCAGAAAGGCAGTTCGAGGAGTATCACCCTATTGAGGTAGTATGGGTTGAAGTCAGAAATAGGAAAGGAGCAGTCACCTTGTTAGGAGTTTTCTATAGGCCCCCCAATAGTAGCAGAGATGTGGAGGAACAGATTGGGAAACAGATTTTGGAAAGGTGCAGAAGTCATAGGGTAGTAGTCATGGGCGACTTTAACTTCCCAAATATTGAGTGGAAACTCGTTACATCAAATAGTTTGGATGGGGTGGTGTTTGTGCAGTGTCCAGGAAGCTTTACTAACACAGTATGTAGATTGTCCGACCAGAGGAGGGGGAATATTGGATTTAGTACTGGGTAATGAGCCAGGGCAAGTGATAGATTTGTTAATGGGGGAACATTTTGGAGATAGTGACCACAATTCTGTGACTTTCACTTTAGTAATGGAGAGGGATAGGTACGTGCAACAGGGCAAGGTTTACAATTGGGGGAAGGGTAAATACGATGTTGTCAGTCAAGAATTGAAGTGCATAAGTTGGGAACATAGGCTGGCAGGGAAGGACACAAGTGAAATGTGGAACTTGTTCAAGGAACAGGTGCTACGTGTCCTTGATATGTATGTCCCTGTCAGGCAGGGAAGAGATGGTCGAGTGAGGGAACCATGGTTGACAAGAGAGGCTCAATGTCTTGTTAAGAGGAAAAAGGTGACTTATGTAAGGCTGAGGAAACAAGGTTCAGACAGGGCATTGGAGGGATACAAGATAGCCAGGAGGGAACTGAAGAAAGGGATTAGGAGAGCTAAGAGAGGGCATGAACAATCTTTGGCGGGTAGGATCAAGGAAACCCCAAGGCCTTTTACACATATGTGAGAAATATGAGAATGACTAGAGCGAGGGTAGGTCCGATCAAGGACAGAAGCGGGAGATTGTGTATTGAGTCTGAAGAGATAGGAGAGGTCTTGAACGAGTACTTTTCTTCTGTATTTACAAATGAGAGGGGCGATATTGTTGGAGAGGACAGTGTGAAACAGATTGGTAAGCTCGAGGAAATACTTGTTAGGAAGGAAGATGTGTTGGGCATTTTGAAAAACTTGAGGATAAACAAGTCCCCCGGGCCTGACGGGATATATCCAAGGATTCTATGGGAAGCAAGAGATGAAATTCCAGAGCCGTTGGCAATGATCGTTTCGTCCTCACTGTCAACAGGGGTGGTACCAGGGGATTGGAGAGTGGCGAATGTCGTGCCCCTGTTCAAAAAAGGGACTAGGGATAACCCTGGGAATTACAGGCCAGTTAGTCTTACTTCGGTGGTAGGCAAAGTAATGGAAAGGGTACTGAAGGATAGGATTTCTGAGCATCTGGAAAGACACTGCTTGATTAGGGATAGTCAGCACGGATTTGTGAGGGGTAGGTCTTGCCTTACAAATCTTATTGAATTCTTTGAGGAGGTGACCAAGCATGTGGATGAAGGTAAAGCAGTGGATGTAGTGTACATGGATTTTAGTAAGGCATTTGATAAAGTTCCCCATGGTAGGCTTATGCAGAAAATAAGGAGGCATGGGATAGTGGGAAATTTGGCCAGTTGGATAACGAACTGGCTAACCGATAGAAGTCAGAGAGTGGTGGTGGATGGCAAATATTCAGCCTGGATCCCAGTTACCAGTGGCGTACCGCAGGGATCAGTTCTGGGTCCTCTGCTGTTTGTGATTTTCATTAATGACTTGGATGAGGGAGTTGAAGGGTGGGTCAGTAAATTTGCAGACGATACGAAGATTGGTGGAGTTGTGGATAGTAAGGAGGGCTGTTGTCAGCTGCAAAGAGACATAGATAGGATGCAGAGCTGGGCTGAGAAGTGGCAGATGGAGTTTAACCCTGAAAAGTGTGAGGTTGTCCATTTTGGAAGGACAAACATGAATGCGGAATACAGGATTAACGGTAGAGTTCTTTGCAATGTGGAGGAGCAGAGAGATCTTGGGGTCTATGTTCATACATCTTTGAAAGTTGCCACTCAAGTGGATAGAGCTGTGAAGAAGGCCTATGGTGTGCTCGCATTCATTAACAGAGGGATTGAATTTAAGAGCCGTGAGGTAATGATGCAGCTGGACAAAACTTTGGTAAGGCCACATTTGGAGAACTGTGTACAGTTCTGGTCGCCTCATTTTAGAAAGGATGTGGAAGCTTTGGAAAAGGTGCAAAGAAGATTTACCAGGATGTTGCCTGGAATGGAGAGTAGGTCTTACGAGGAAAGGTTGAGGGTGCTAGGCCTTTTCTCATTAGAACGGAGAAGGATGAGGGGCGACTTGATAGAGGTTTATAAGATGATCAGGGGAATAGATAGAGTAGACAGTCAGAGACTTTTTCCCCGGGTGGAACAAACCATTACAAGGGGACATAAATTTTAGGTGAAAGGTGGAAGATATCGGAGGGATATCAGAGGTAGGTTCTTTACCCAGAGAGTAGTGGGGGCATGGAATGCACTGCCTGTGGAAGTAGTTGAGTCGGAAACATTAGGGACCTTCAAGCAGCTATTGGATAGGTACATGGATTACGGTATAATGATATAGTGTAGATATATTTGTTCTCAAGGGCAGCACGGTAGCATTGTGGATAGCACAATTGCTTCACAGCTCCAGGGTACCAGGTTCGATTCCGGCTTGGGTCACTGTCTGTGCGGAGTCTGCACGTCCTCCCCGTGTCTGCGTGGGTTTCCTCCGGGTGCTCCGGTTTCCTCCCACAGTCCAAAGATGTGCGGGTTAGGTGAATTGGCCAATGATAAATTGCCCTTAATGTCCAAATTGCCCTTGGTGTTGGGTGGAGGTGTTGGGTTTGGGTAGGGTGCTCTTTCCAAGAGCTGGTGCAGACTCAACGGGCCGAATGGCCTCCTTCTGCACTGTAAATTCAATGATAATCTATGATTAATCTAGGGCAAAGGTTCGGCACAACATCGTGGGCCGAAGGGCCTGTTCTGTGCTGTATTTTCTATGTTCTATGTTCAACAGGATTTGTGCAGTGAGAAGTCGAGATCCTCACTGTCCAATCCAATTCTTAAATATTGCCCTCGTCTTCATATCGCTGAGTCAATTATGGTTCGAAACAATGGTAACCATAATCAGCTTATTGATGAGGGATTCAGTGTTGATAACGCGGTTGAATGCCAAGTACAAATGTCCAGATTCTCTCTGAATGGAGATCGTCGTTACCTGGCAGCCGGATGTGATAAATGTTATTTGCAACGTTCCAGCCAAAGCATGAATTTTGTTTAAGTTTTAATTCCTGTGGGCACGATGCCCTTCAGTGTCTATTGAATTGCACGTGATACTGGATACTACATTCATGAAATAACATCTTATTTTTAACCTTACGATAGAGGTAATGCAATCTATAAAGCAGGCCGCAATGTATTTGCCGAGAAAGATATCTTGGAAAGCTGTTATACTGGTGACAGCGTGTAAGCAATAATTTATCAGCAATCATACATTTTCTACTAACTGCTCCTGCCGACACGTTACTCTCGTTTATTTCAATTTAACTAAAGGCTGCTTATCCACACTCGGTCAAATTCTGCGTTGATATGATGGACAGTTATTCTCACTTCACGATAGAAATTCAACTCCTGGGCAGCTTCAGGCAAACACGTGTTGCTAACAGTGTTGCCGGTCAATGTCCCGAAGGAACTCAAATTCAGCATCCTCGAACAGGTGACTCGTAAGTAATTGATGACTCTGTGAGTGACATGTGCTGTCACATTATCCAAGATAGAGAGCAAACTTATTATTATGTGGAACTTGGAGCTTATCGTGATTCTCTTTTCATGTTATATTAAAAGAGTTGATTCCAATGATGAATTTATATCAATATTACATTGAATTATAGCGTATCGCGATACCAGAACGTCTCAATTCTACACAACAAATTTTGATATGTCGTCACACTACACAATCTCCATTAATCTTAACCAATCAGCAATTCTCTTCATACCCTCATCCTTCACGCACGTATATGCATTCTCCATCCATGCTTCACGAAAGCATACAAAACATATTTTCCTTGTTTTATTTCTCGCTGAACGCAACATTTCAGATGATTTAGATTCAGAATGAATTAAGCCAATTCTTAAAACTGAGGTGGTTGAGATTGTATGCATGTACAGCGCAAGAAATGCTGCACGCTGAAAAACTTCAAGCATCTCGAGAGCACAAGTCTGGGCAATGACAGACGCATTCCCCTACTGAATGGTTAATTTCTATTTCTGACTCGATCGCGTATCACGCCTTTCTTTCCTTTGAGGGAAGGCATACATTACAAACCTGGCCTCTTTGGAAGACTTAAAAGCATTTTCTGTCTCATGGACCAGTCAGTATTGTATCCCGCGTCGCTGGTAAAACTGAAACTGAACAGGTTGCAAGTGTTTTAAGATCATTTATTAAATTGAAATTATGACTAGATTACAAATCAAATGAGATGTTGATGCTGGGTTCCAGCCTTTACTCTTTTAGCTCCGGTGTAGGATATCTGTCTTTAAATTCCACTCTGATTCCCCCATCTCTTTTTTTACAGTTAATCTAACAACAATTGTGATTTTGTGCCGGGGAAAGTGCGACCTCTCCAGCTGCACCACTCGCTACCTCGTGGCCATGGCAACGGCTGATCTATTTCTCATTATCATCGAGGTCATACTGAGGCGATTCCGTTATTATTACTATCCAGTGTGTTTCTTAGACATTACACCAGTGTGCACTGTTCTCTATATCCTTTACCATACAGCCGTAGACTGTTCCGTCTGGTTCACCATCGCTTTTTCCTTTGATCGATTTGTTTCCATTTGTTGCCAGAAGCTGAAAACTAAATATTGCACCAGGGAAACGGCGGCTGCAGTTTTGGCTATCAGTAGTATACTGCTCGTCATCAAAAATCTGCCCTTCTATTTCAGATTTAAACCTAAAATTAAAGTCGACAATGTGCCATTTTTCTGCAATAATAAGCCAATATATTTCACTGACCCTCTATGGATTGGATTTAAATTGATTGACGTGATTTTAACTCCACTTCTCCCATTCGCTTTAATTTTGCTGTTTAACTCTCTGACAGTCAGACACATTTTAGTCGCCAGTGCAGTCCGTAAGAGGCTGAAGGGTCAGAACAATGTGGGGCACGTCAGCGACCCAGAGCTGAAGAGCAGAAGGAATTCTGTGATTTTACTATTTTCTATATCTGGCAGCTTCATACTTCTCTGGCTGGTTAATGTTTTACATCAAGCTCAAATCGAACATCTCTTCGATAAGGATTCATTTTATATATTTGCACAGGTCGGGTATATGCTGAGGAATTTAAGTTGCTGTACAAACACGTTTATTTATGGGGCAACCCAGTCCAAATTCAGAGAGCAGTGCAAGAAAGGTATAAAATATCCAATTACATTGATTGTTCAGCTCGTCAATGATCGGAAAAAATGAGAGCTGCTAAAATATTCATTAGTCTTTGTGCAACGGATGAAATCCGGTCGAAAGTACGAAAAGTGGGGTGAGGGGGGCGGGGGGGGGGAGGGGGGTATACATACATTTTGTTTCACTTTGATACAACTCAAGTGGAAATCTTCAATGCACATGGAGCTCCAACGTTTGAAGGCCATGTTAGAAACAAGAGTGACATCTCGGCTTGACAGATTGTGGCCGACTACACCCGTCTCAATGGAAAATCTCTTAGCATGACCCCCAACTCCTGGTAATATTTGATACTAACTGGGCCTTGGAACTGTCAGCCAAATAATTTTATTTCTATAACATCAACCCAATGCTCCTCTGTCTCAGGTGGCATTACGTCTCCACTCACTTATTCCACAGCAGCCATGGCAAATCTCGCATATCTTCCCATCGATAAAATGAATACCATCACAAGCTCTGCTGACTGTGCAAATCACCCGCATTAGGGTACACTAACTTGCTTTCTCATAACAAAGAGAAATGTTTTGTTCAGGTTCAGGAGGTGTTGGGAGCAGGTACGATATGGGCATTTATACAATGATATGAATAGGTTCGGAATGGAAGGATGCAGACTCCGTAAGTACATACGGTTTTAGTTTAGGAAGGTACCATAGACGGCGCAGGCTTGGAGGGCCGAAGAGCCTGTCCCTGTGCTGTATTGTTCTTTGAGCTTTGTTCATTTGGCTAGGTAGCTGGTTCGTACTGCAGTGCGAGTTCCATTCGGCGACCGGTTGAATTTGTTCATGAAGCTGCTGCCTTTTCAACCTTGCCCCTCGCCTGTGATGCGGTTAAATCACCACCAGTCAGCTCTTTCCTTTGAACTGGAACACAAGCTATGGTCATCTGCAACTACGGCGACTTTACCTTTTTTCATTTCCTTCCAATAAGCGGTGTTTTAAGATTCACATACTTGTTATTAAAATACGCAAAGGCCACTCTCCCCTGACTGTTGTAATTTGATTCAGCCCCTGCAATACTTCCATTCTCCATGGCAGTAATTTATCTGTAACGCCTAAATCCCCAACAACCACTTTCAATCTCCATAACCTCCTCCAATAACTATTACTCTCAACCTCTTACCACAATCAAAGTCCGAGACCGTAGGCCCTTCCGAACTTTGTCCTCCAGCCTCATTCGGTCTCTACAACTCTGGCATCCATCTTACTTCGTCCAATATTGGCGTCAACAACATTGCCCAAAATCTACCATTCCCTTATTTCCACCATCAAAGTTATCTGCCTGGGTCCTAAGTTCTGAATTATTTCCAAATGTAGCTGATACCACCTCGGTCTCTCCCATTTAGGACGCTCCATGAAAATAAACATTTGCTCATCTTAATTTCTCCCTGCCTTCATAGAAGATATCGCATAACTGTGATTAAGGGTGACAGACAGTTAGAAAAACTGACACAGGACCAAATTAGAATGCCAATAACTCAGCGTAATAATTTTATCTGGTGTTTGTGTCATTGTCTATGTTCTTTAAAATAGAGATCTGTGGCCCATGTTTCAGCCACCACATGCGGCTTTGAGTCCACATATCGAGATAAAAATAAGCAGTTCCAAATTATTTCCATAAGATCACGTTGGAGTCAAGACAGTTGAAACAATATTGAGACAGCGTTCACTTGTTCAGTAATATGCTGAAAACCAATTCAAATTAGATAATTTGAATATTGGGAAAACACATTGGCGATCAGCTGCCAAACATTTGCACTGATGCGAGTAACATGGAAACATTAAATGTTAATATGTCCTGAAGAGTATGAAAGCACCTTTGAATGATGAGGTCCTGGAATATATTACATTGGAAGGACGATTTCTGGACAATTAAGATATAATGGTTAGAGGAAATAATTTTGAAGTATAAAGGTGCATGGCGGGATTGGTACCACTGCGCTATTGGAAGTGAGAACACGTACTCAAATGCTTTCACAATTTGAAAACAGATAAACGGAAAGCTGAATAATCTTCCAAGTCCACAAATATTGTTATTGTGATGTATTTCAATAAAACTCAGTATGCTCATGATTTGAAAGAAAATTGAGTGTTTAAGAATGGCAATGAGTAAGAGGATGGAAACTATTCGACAGTGAAAGGTTTGGTACTATTTAAAATTCCAGAGGAGGCAATGTATTACGATATGACTTTGGAGGTCATGGAGTCAGCATCGATATATGTGAAAGCCGAGATCAAGATCTAGGCTCTAATATGATGAAGGGGAAGATGGTGTGTACAGGTGGAACAGTTTGTGACACAAGTAATATTAATTGTATGGATAGTAGTGTGGAGTGGACTAAACATATCCCCGGTGGGAAATAATTATCTAGTGTAAACACCGACTGGTAATAGCTGCTCATAGAAGGTGCACAGTGAGGTGGTAATGATGCTATTGAAGATTTGAAAGCTTCACAATAGGAACAACGGAAACAACACGTAATGGCAAGTGCTTCTTCATAACACATGTTTACTTCAGTCTACTAAGAATTTTTGATTAGTTACCCAGAATAGCTTTCTGTGTAATATAGCTCATTCTTCTACTGGGATAGTTGATTTAAAAATTCAGTTGTTGGATGAGAAATAGGGTGACATAGCCTTTAAACTATGAAACAAAGGATGACATACAATGATTTAGTTAGGGTAAATGTAGTAGTATCATACATGTAATGGGTGGATGGTATAAGACATAACGTTAACCATATATTCAAAAGAATTTGCATTCCAATTTTATTAAATATTTATTTGAAGCTAAGTTTTAATAATCATTTCAGATGTTGCATTTGATATGACACCCCAGTTTGTGAAAATGTTCACAGAAGTCCAGCATATGGAGGTGAACAAGGGGTGGTGAATGTGGCTGAATAAATGGAACGCAACACAAAAAGAATGTCTGTTGTTGCTGAAATGGACAAAGGATAAATATGTTTTGCTTATTTTTGGTTGATGGAGAAAATAACCTATCTGCAAAACAGCCACCGGCCAAATCGACCACACGAAAAATAGTTCACCTGAAAAATAGCTCACTTGAAAAATAGACAAAACGCAAAATAACTCATCTCAAAATGCCTACCTGAAACGTAACTCAACTGACAAATAATCCACATGTAAAATAGCCAACATGCAGATTTTTGTTTACTTTAAATTAATTTGGAATTTTGTTTTTTCCAATTCAGCGTGGCCATTCGATCTACCCTCCACATCTTTAGGTTGTGGGGCAAAACACACACAAACACGGGAGAATATGCAAACTCCAAATGGACAGTGACCCAGAGCCGGGATCTAACCTGGGACCTCAGCGCTGTGAGGCTGCCATGATAACCACTGTGCGTCACCGTGCTGCCCCAACATGCAGATTTGGTCACGAAAAGCAGGCAATCTGAGTAATCGACCACCTGAAAAATAGGCAGACTTCTCAACAGATCACCTGTAAAATAGCCTATCTGATAAATAACCCACCAATAAAGTAGCCAACTGGCAAAACAGTCCAACTGCAAAACAGTCCACCTGTAAAATAGCTACCTGATACATAACCCACCTGCAAATGAACCAAATAGCAAAATAGCACACCTGAATAATAGCCCACCTGCAAAATAGCCAACCAGTAACATAGCCAACTTGCAAAATTGCCCACCTTAAAAATAGCAACGCTGCAAAACTGTCCACATCGAAAATAGTCCACATGGGCCATAGCCCACCAGCAATATAGTTTACCTGTAAAATGTTCCACCTGAAAAATAGCTCACCAGTAAAGTGCAAAATAGCTCACATGCAAAATATCAATACTGCACAATAGCTCTATTACAGAATAGCCGGCCTGAAAAATGGCCCTACTGCACAATAGCGCACCTCGAAAATATCGACACAGCATAATATATCCATGTAAAAATAACCCAAAGGTAAAATGGGCCATCTGTACAATAGACAAACTGCAAAATAACTCTGCTGACAAATAGACGACATGGAAACTAGCCCCCACTGCAAAATAGCCGACTAGCAACATAGCTCACCTGCAAAATCTTATCAATGCAAAATAGATTCCTTACAAAATAGCCCAGCTGCCAAAAAGTCCCACTGCAAAACAGCCACTTGTAAAGTAGCTGCCTTGAAAAAGATGCCACAAAAATACAAATGCCTCACCTGCAATATAACCTCACTGGAAACTTACCAAACTGAAACATAGACCTCCTACAAAGTAATTCTGCTGAAAAATATCGGTTGTGCAACATATTACTGGTGCAACAGAGTACAAATACAAAATATCCTCACTGGAAAACAGCTCCTTTGCTGAAGAGCTCACCTGAACAATCACCCACTTGGAAGTAGCCCACGCATGACACAGCCGACGAGCAAAAGAGATCACCTGCAAAACCTTATCAATGCAAAATTGCTTCCTTACAAAATAGCCCACCTGACATATAGTCCCACTGCAAAACAGTCACTTGTAAAATAGGTGACTTGAAAAAGATGCCACAAAAACACAAATGCCTCACCTGCAATACATCTTCACTGAACCTGCCAGCTTGAAAAATAGACCTGCAAATTAATTCCGCTGAATAGGCCTAAATACCAGCGCCCCACAATGCTGCCTACTTAGACCACTACTATACTCCCTGTACACACACGACTGTGTGGCAAAATGTGCGTCCTACTCCATTTAGGAGTTTCTTGACGATACAAGCATAATGGACCGGATCTCGAATAACGACGAGTCAGAATACAGGAGGGAGATAGAGAACCTGGTGGAGTGATGCAATGACAACAATCGACCCCACAATGCCAGCAAAACTAAAGAGCTGGCCATTAACTTCAGGAAGCAAAATAGCTCACATGCACATAGCTCACATCACATGACGGGGTCGAGGTGGACATGGTTAGCAGCTTCAATTTCCTATGGGTACACATCTCCAAAAATCTGCCCTGGTGCGCTCAAGTCGACACTACCAGCAACAAACCACAACATCGCCTATACCTCCTCAGGATTCTAAGGAAATTCGGCATGTCCATATTAACTCTTACCAACTTTTACAGATGCACCATTTGAAAGCATCCTATCTGGCTGCATTGCAGCCTGGTATGCAACTGCTCGGCCCCAAGACCGCAAGAAACTTCAGAGAGTCGTGAACACAGCCGAAGCCATCACACTAGCCTACTTGCCATCCATTGACTCCATCTGCACCTCCTGCTGGCTGGAGAAAGCGGGGGACAAAATCAAAGACCCTCCCACCCGGCCTACTCACTCTTCGAGCTTCTTCCATCGGTCAGGAGCTCCAAAAGTCAGAGAACACGCACGAACAGACTCAAAAACAGCTTCTTCCCCGCTGGTACACGTGACAATAAAAAAACAAAATCTACAATCCATAATAACAGCGGCTGGGCAAAATATCACAGATGCAACCGAGCACAGATGGAAAATATCGGCACTGGAAAATAGCTCCTTTACTAAACAGCGTACTTGCAATTTGCCTGCAATATAACCAACCAGTAAAATAGCCGCTCAATAAAAGAACCCAACAGTAATATAGCCATACTACAAAATAGCACATTTGAAAACAATCTCCACTGCTAAAGGATATCCCCAAGGCCTATTATCCACATTTTAAAAGAGCACACCTGCAAAATAACTCATGTGCCAAATCTCCTCAATGCAAAATACCTCACTGCAAAACAGCTGCACCCCAAAGTAGCTCATCTGCAAAATAGCCTGCGTTTCGCATATTCTCACTGCTAAATGGCTCCACTGAAAAAGAGACCATCTGAATAAGAACTCTCCTGTAAACTAGACCACCGCAAATACGGTCCACACATAAACAGCCCACCTGAAAAACAGCACAGCTGCAACACCCGACAAAGAGTCAATTTTTGAGCAACGTCATGGTTTTTCAATTACATAGAACATACAATGCAGAGTACGAAGTCTTACAACACCAGGTTAAAGTCCAACAGGTTTGTTTCGATGTCACTAGCTTCCGGAGCGCAGCTCCTTCCTCAGGTGAATGAAGAGGTATGTTCCAGAAACACATATATAGAAAAATTCAAAGATGCCAAACAATGCTTGGAATGCGACCATTAGCAGGTGATTAAATCTTTACAGATCCAGAGATGGGGTAACCCCAGGTTAAAGAGGTGTGAATTACATCAAGCCAGGACAGTTGGTGGGATTTCGCAGGCCAGATGGTGGGGGATGAATGCAATGTGACATGAATCCCAGGTCCCGGTTGAGGCCGCACTCATGTGTGCGGAACTTGGCTATAAGTTTCTGCTCGGCGATTCTGCGTTGTCACGCGTCCTGAAGGCCGCCTTGGAGAACGCTTACCCAGAGATCAGAGGCTGAATGCCCTTGACTGCTGAAGTGTTCTCCGACTGGAAGGGAACATTCCTGAGTGGTGATTGTTGCGCGATGTCCATTCATTCGTTGTCGCAGCGTCTGCATGGTCTCGCCAATGTACCACGCTTCGGGACATCCTTTCCTGCAGCGTATGAGGTAGACAACGTTGGCCGAGTCGCACGAGTACGTACCGCGTACCTGGTGGGTGGTGTTCTCACGTGTAATAGTGGTATCCATGTCAATGATCGGGCACGTCTTGCAGATATTGCCATGGCAGGGTTGTGTGGTGTCGTGGTCACTGTTCTGAAGACTGGGTAGTTTGCTGCAAACAATGGTTCGTTTGAGGTTGCGCGGTTGTTTGAAGGCAAGTAGTGGGGGTGTGGGGATGACCTTGGCAAGATGTTCATCTTCATCAATGACGTGTTGAAGGCTGTGAAGAAGATGACGTAGTTTCTCCGCCCCGGGGAAGTTCTGGACGACGAAGGGTATTCTGTCGGTTGTGTCCCATGTTTGTCTTCTGAGGAGGTCGGTGCGGTTTTTCGCTGTGGCGCGTTGGAACTGTCGATCAATGAGTCGAGTGCCATATACCGTTCGGACGAGGGCATCTTTCAACGTCTGTAGATGTCTGTTACGCTCCTCCTCGTCTGAGCAGATCCTGTGTATACGGAGCGCTTGCCCATAGGGGATGGCTTCTTTAATGTGCTTAGGGTGGAAGCTGGAGAAGTGGAGCATCATGAGGTTATCCGTGGGTTTGCGGTGAAGCGAAGTGCTGAGGTGACCATCCTTGATGGAGATGAGTGTGTCCAAGAATGCAACTGATTTTGGAGAGTAGTCCATGGTGAGTCTGATGGTTGGATGGAACTTATTAATGTCATTGTGTAGTTGTTTCAGTGATTCTTCGCCGTGGGTCCAAAGGAAAAAAATGTCATCAATGTATCTGGTGTATAACGTCGGTTGAAGGTCCTGTGCGGTGATTAGTTCAAACTTGTGCATGAAGATGTTGGCGTATTGGGGTGCGAATTTGGTCCCCATGGCTGTTCCGTGCGTCTGGATGAAGAACTTGTTGTCGAAGGTGAAGACATTGTGATCCAGAATGAAGCGGATGAGTTGCAGAATTGCGTCTGGAGATTGGCAGTTGTCGGTGTTGAGTACTGAGGCTGTTGCAGCAATGCCGTCGTCATGGGGGATGCTGGTGTAGAGTGCCGAGACGTCCATTGTGACGAGGAATGTTCCTGGTTCAACTGGTCCATGGGTGCTGAGTTTCTGTAGGAAGTCCGTCGTGTCGCGACAGAAGCTGGGCGTACCTTGTACGATGGGTTTCAAGATGCCCTCGATGTAGCCAGAGAGGTTCTCACACAAGGTCCCATTACCTGAAACGATAGGGCGGCCTGGTGACATCGAAACAAACCTGTTGGACTTTAACCTGGTGTTGTAAGACTTCGTACTCTGCATTGTATGTTCTATGTAATTGAAAAACCATGACGTTGCTCAAAAATTGACTCTTTGTCGGGTGTTCCAGCTGTGTTCGTACTGTGCTCACCCCAGTCCAACACCGGCATCTCCACATCATACAATGCAGAAGGAGGCCATTCGGCCGATCGAGTCTGCACCGACAAAACTCCACCCTATCCCCGTAACCCAATAAGTCCTCCTAAACCTTTTGGTCACTAAGGCCAATCCACCTAACCTGCACGTCTTTGGTTTACTGCTTGGAAAAAAAATCTATTTTATTATATCGTCTTCACTTCCTTTAGATTCTTTCCATTCGCTCTTTTTGAGGTAGTGGGGAGAGGTGACGTATGGTGCTCTGAATGGACGATTAATCGAGAACCACAACATCATGCTCTGGCGACACGTGTATCAATTCTCACCACGGCAGGGCTTCGTGGAATTCGTTTCTATAAAAATAATGGGAGGGATTTTCTGTTGCCAAACGCCCAAATTGGGAACCATGTTTTGGCGGATAATCGGTTGTGAAACCAAAATCGCGGCAGGCACTGATTTGACGCCGTGTGTGTGTGTGTGTGTGTGTGTGTGTGCGTGCGGGGGGGGGGGGGGGGTGCTGCTCAGGGATTATTTAAGGCAGCACGGGCGACAGTGTCCGGATCCTGAGTGGGGTGCCTGGATGTCGTTCCGGCGGCTCCTGGTCCCATTGGTGCATGTGGTCCAGGTGGTGGTAATTTTCGTTCTCCTGGGTCCTGGCCGTGTTCTCCACTGGTCCTTTTGTGCGGAACACGATGCGGCGGATCCAAGTGGCTCCCGCCTCGAAATCTCTGATTTGGACCGCGTCGCTTGTCTCTAAGGTTCGTATCTTTGGGCGTCGAAGTGAATCTCTCGTCGAGCAGTCTTGCTGCTAACGGATACACATCCGACATCGGGGAAGACGGATGCAAGTCCTGTGTGGTCGCCCCATGATTAATACTGCTGTACCATTCTAGCCAAGACATGGTGCATTGTACAGTAACTTAAAAGGAAACGCACCAAACGAATCTCCGAGGATTCTGCGCGTATTCTTTTCATGGACCGCTTAAAGGTGTGGGCCTCTCGTCCGGCCAACCCTTTGGAGGACGAGTGGAACGGGGCTGTACATACATGCTGGATGCCGTTCACAGCCATGAGCCACACAAATGCCTGGCCGTTGAATGCCATTTCATTGTTGGATATAAAGAATTTTGGCAACCCGTGCGTGCTGATGATGCAGTGGGAACTCGCGGTACCTCCAGCCATTTAGAGTGGGAATCCTCTTGCACGAGGAACATGGCCTCCTGGAATGGAGGACAAATTCGACTTGGACTTGCGACCATGGTATCCCTGGCCACTCCTATGGATGCATCGGCATTGCCAATGTGGCTTTTCCGTACTCCAGGCACGGAACGCAATTGGGGACCACCTTCTCGATCTCAGCGTCTGATCCGGATCACCATATATTACAGTGAGCCAAGACCTTCATCTTTACCACCTCCGATGGCCGTGGTGGTGGTCGATCAACAAAGATGCGCGACTCTGCTCGGCCTTGCCACTCCTGTTTCCAGCAAGAGGATGCCACCCCCGACGATCATCTGTGGCTGCTTTGAGGTGCGGACCTGCAGTTCGTTCGGCAGCACCCTATGTTGGGCCCCGAAATGGGCCATGTGCCGGACCCATTAAAAGTTTGAGTATGCCTTTGTCCACTTTTTAGACAGGCTGCCATCACTGGCAGTGTGTCTTAAATGTGAATGGCGGCTATTACCTCCGCGACCATGTTGGGTGCTGGCAGTTCTGTGGAGAGAGGCAGACGGCCTAATGCATCGATATGCTCGATCCTTGTGTCCAAACGATGCTCCAACGAATATTCGTAAGTGGCGAGCAGCAACTGTCATCACTAAACCCGGGAAATCGCACTTGGCGGATCACTAGATCATCTTTAAACAACCCCACCAGAGGATTGTGGTCTATGTATATCGTACGAAGTCTTACAACACCAGGTTAAAGTCCAACAGGTTTGTTTCGATGTCACTAGCTTTCGGAGCGCTGCTCCTTCCTCAGGTGAATGCCATTCACCTGAGGAAGGAGCAGCGCTCCGAAAGCTAGTGACATCGAAACAAACCTGTTGGACTTTAACCTGGTGTTGTAAGACTTCGTACTGTGCTCACCCCAGTCCAACGCCGGCATCTCCACATTATGTATATCGTGAACGTGCGTCAGAAACGTATGAGTGGAATTATTGCACTGCGAATTCCACGGCCAAACGTCCTTCTCCACCTACGCATAGTTATGCTCATTGTCCGCAGGTGTGCATGACGCAATCGCTATCATCCGCTCCACGCCGCTGGGCATGCAATGGTACCAAAAACGTTTTTACGCTGTGCTTTGAGGCAATGCACGTAATAATAATCTTCATTAGTGTCACAATTAGGCTTACATTAACACTGCAATGAAATTATTGTGAAAAACGAGCAAAGGTCAAAATGGAACATGTAATTAGTCCGATGAATGGCGCCGTTTTCATTCTTGGAAAGCATACTCGTGTTAGGGGGTCCCACTCCCATCGTTGTCCTTTCTTCAATAGTTGGTGGAGTGGGTGAGCAAAGTAGCCATCTGGGGATTGAACGTTCCATAGTAATTCGTCAGAGCAAGAAATGAGTGAATCTCCGTCCGATTACGAGGGATGTGTCCTGGTGGATTTCGTGCACCTTGCCTTCCAAGAGATATAGTCCCCTGCTTTTAACGGTAGCCCAAAAACGTGACCTCGGGCACATGAAAAACACACTTCTCACGGCGGAGGCGGACCCCACACAAGAACCTTGGTGAGGTTCTCCATGTGTTCCCTGCAGGAGGTTCCGGTCACAAGTACGTCGTCCATGTAGATGACCACACGGGGCAATCCACGTAACTTGTTCTACACTATAGTCGGAATATTCTTCAGGCCGAGGAGACACCGCAGAGTAAACGCCGTATTCGTACACATCCCGGTGTGTGTTCAGTGTTAAATATTTCCGCGATCCCGGTTGTAGCATTACCTGTAGGTATGCGTGGTTCATGTCCAGCGTCCTGAATGTCTTGCTCTAGCTGTACCGTGACATTCAGAAATAAAATATCTGAAACTTAGCCTGCACCCCATCTGGTCCATGCGGGTACTTCTGGCACACGCGCTGCCAATACAGTTGCAGATTTCGCAACCAATTGCAGAACAAAAGGCTTTGTCCATTGTTGCTGCTAGGCTCCAATGGTACGCAAGCGGTTTGATCCAATACACCACGGGCAAATTGGATTGGATTTGTTTATTGTCTCGTGTACCGAGGTACAGTCGAAAGAATGTTTCTGCGAGCAGGTCATTAAGTACATGAAAATAAAATAAAATAAAATACAGGATAGGGCAACACAATGTAACTACATGAACACCGGCATCGGATGAAGCATACAGGGGTGTAGTGTTAATCTGGTCAGTCCACAACACGGTCCTTTAGGAGTCTGGTAATAGCTTGGAAGAAGCTGCTTTTGAGTCTGTTCGTACGTGTTCTCAGAATTTTGTCTGTCCTGCCCCATGGAAGAAGTTGGAAGAAGTAAGCCGGGTGAGAGGGTTGGTGGGTGTCCTCGATTGCCAAAGTTTTCCCAGTATAGGTCGATACGCAGACTCATGTGTACCTCAGTTCCAGCTTCTGAAGACCGGTCTGGATTGCCGTGAATTTGCAGTGGTTCATCATGGAGACCACGCCTCTGTATAGAGCTCAATCTCAGTGGGATGCCCGTTAGTCTGCACATTCATCTGGATAGGCCAGGGCCAATAGCCAGTGACACGCTGAATCGGCAGGGATGATTCCTCGTGGAATTGTCGACGGCCTCTCGGGAGGAAAGGACGCCGGCATTTTGCCTGGGACGGCTCCTTCACGCGCAATGTGCGTGGTCACCTTCGGGGAGTGTTGTGTTGGGGGATCTCCTCGGCCGCTCGACTGCTAGACTCGGCAGCGATGGCTCTCAACCCGGGATGAACCCAGCTGCTTGTTTCGGGTAACTGTTCGCGGGTGATCCCGCCGACGATCGATGTTTTTTAAATATAAATTGAGAGTATCCAATTCCTTTTTTCCAATTAAGCGGCAATTTCTCGTGGCCAATCCGCCTACCATGCACATCTTTGCGTTGTGCAGGCGAAAGCCGCGCGAACAGGGGGGGGGGGGGCAAATTCCACAATGTCAGTGATGCAGCAATGCTAAGCACAGCCCTCCCGTGCTGCCCTGCCGACGACTGATGTTGAGGAACGCTCGACTCTTGAGTGGTGGGAACCGGCGTTCGGCTCTCTGGACGTTCTGTGCTGTCTCCATCAGTAGCTTTCGCTATGTCTCCGCGTCCCGCACTCTACAAATAATGCGATCCCTCGGGGACCCAGGCAGAATGGCTACAAACTCGCATGGGTGGCGGGGTCCCGCAGGCGAACAAAAGGCATCCCGTTTCAATCCGTCGTGGCCTGCAATACTGGATGAAACCGGTACCGTTAGAACTTGATACGGGACTGCGCTTTAATGTAACTGCCGACCAGATCGACCAACAAAGCGAATGCAACTTCATCAGGCTTGACCGGGTAAGTGAGGATTTTAATTAAAACATAAGTTGGTCCGCCGGCTGCGAGCAAAGTTTGTGGCTCACTGATCGCGATGGCAATTTGCAAAACAATAGTTGTACGTTCACCATACTGGGCCCAATCATCAGCACTGGCATCAAATGTGTCAAGCATAGCGATGGTTTATCTTTGGCGATGCCTCTCCAAGCTCCGCGGAGTCTGGTCAGAGGCGGATAGTCCTGTGGTTGCAGACGCTCCACTTCATCCTCAGGGCCACTGTTGTGGCCGAAGACAATTAATACCCACATAGACAGCAGACAGGATGCAACAAGGTTTATTCTACTACTCCATAATACAATAACGTTCTCTCTACTCCCCGACCTTCTCCCAGGCCGATGTTTATATTCATTAGAGGAAACATTAACCTACATTCGTGTTAGGCACAAGGGTCTTTCTTTGGATTTGAAATGCCACAATTCGTTAGCATTCTTTGAGAGAAGAAAAACATTTTAAAAATCCAAGAATACAGAAGTCTAGCTATTTACTGAAATAATGACACCATAATATTCCAATGTTCAAATCAACACCATTTCACTGCACAGCAGTTAATTAAAGCAAGTACTGAACATTATCTGCTACATTAACCTATTCTCTGTAAAAGGAGTCAACGAAAGTTATATATGATTTTGTTAGGGGAAATGCGGTTAATTATATGTTGTAAATTGCAAGTTACACTGGGAACAAAATTAAAGCAAAGCACACGAACTGCCTCGAAAGCCCCTTCAACCTGTCATCAATCGCAGTTGTAAAATCGTTCAATCGCCTGCCTTTCGCAGGAATAATTTCAGTTCCTCTTCATCTGCTATTCTTCTGCCTGCCGGCAACAACATTACAGGCGTATGTTGAAACCTGTCACGATTCAAAGTGTCGGTGTTACAGAAGTTCAGATTGTGCCGGTCAAAAAGCCAAACAACGTCTTTAGCCTCTGGAATAAGAAACGCTGCGTGGTCGCAGTTTAGGGACCACGTGCGCTTGTTCTGAAGTTGGGAAAATATGAAGCTGAAGTTTTTAATGAATTTTGGAATAAATTTGGGGAATAAAACTTTTGTAAATGTTCAGTATCTTCAGAAAGACAAACTTTTGCAAATGTGCCATCCGATCAGAAAAACATTGTGTTGAGATAGTGGTAAATCTACACTGGGCATATAGTGTGTTTGAATCATTTTATTGTGTTCCATTGAGATCTCCCTCAACGTTTTGTCCGATGTAATATAACACATCTATTCCGTTCTTTTTACTCGGTATTTTATTATTTCTGTTACAAGTCCATCAATAAACACGTGATATTTATTTCGTTAACTTTCCTCATGACTCGCAAGCCTGGCTTCACGCTAGGTTCCGACATGTCCACCATTAATACCAGCTGAGATCGTGACCAATGTCAATTGGAAATATAAATGAGAGAAAGCGTGGGGCAGAGCGCTGAATAAAGTGAAGGGCAAATTAAATGAAGGAGGATTGGTGGAATTGACAGTGGCAGGCAGGAATGGAGAAAGACGGGAAGACGGGATGAATTAAATGGAAGCTGCTTCGTGCTGAACATTTTGTGTCGAACTTTTTCGACTTGCACTCATCTGGACAAGTATTTTTTCACAACTGTTCCCATTAACGTTGATTAATGAGGGCGCAGAGCTTGTGGGTGAGAAAATCGAAGTGTGAAGACGAAATTCAGAATGATCAGGGAGACTTGGCGATAGAATTGAATACACTGAGGGAGCAGGAAAAAGGAATGCATATAGAGACATAATAAAAGCAAAGTGGACAAGGACAGGGTGGGAACAGATGTGCATATGAGGGAGAGAAGCTGGAAGCGCCTGGGGAAACAGAGATAGGACAAAAGAAAGACGATGAAGGTGGAACGGAACAGGAAGAGATTGATGAGTGAGACAGTCTGGATGAGGGATATACAATGGAATGTAGAATGACAGAAGAAATGGCTGATAGATGATGGGCAGTATGGTCGGCATAGGCTTGGAGGGCCGAAGGGCATGTTCCTGAGCTGTACTTCCTTTTGATCTTTGTTTGTTGTTTGAAATCTTGAGGGATATTGACGCATCTTGGGAAGAAAGGGTGAGCGTGACACTGTATGTTGGAGATGTTGATAATGCTACTATGTTTACACATGCAAAGGTTAGCCTGTTCCTTCGGATTTATTGCTGGTTTCGGATCTCAAAATAAATCCAGTCTAATACTGGAGTCGCAACAAAATCATCCCCTTCCCCAGGCGCCTTTAATAAAACCAATGTATTTTTGGATGGAGCATACATCGAGATATGTCTCCGCAAAGCAAACGTCTTTGGGTGGTTGGAACCCTTAGGTGTTTAACGCAGATTCTTTACTTTGAAATAATATCTGACCCACCTGGTAACATAGATTCGAGGCTGCAACTCCTGATGTGTATCAATAATACATCAATTTTATCAAAGTCAATCGTTGGTTATAGATATGCATGATGTTTTAGATAGTAACTAGAGCAAAATATAGAATGTAGATAACGTTGAAAAATACATTTTTTTAAGTTCATGGTTGTCAGAAATTCCTGGATTGTCAAGCAAATACTGATTTTTAAAAATTATAATCGCAGTCAAATATGATTATATCATTTTTATCTGTCTCTGTCTCAAGTATTGGGGCGCTGTACAACGGCAAGTACACACCTTCTTCCCAACAATGATTTACTGCCCTGTCTCACCTAATTGTGATGTGGAGGTGCTGGCGTTGGGATGAGCACAGTAAGAAGTCTTACAACACCAGGCTAAAGCCCAACAGGTTTGTTTCGAATCACTAGCTTTCGGATCACAGCTCCTTCCTCAGGTGAATCATTACAGAATTGAAAACTATTGTGCTTTGTATTTAACATAGAGCATAGCACAGTACAGAACAGAACAGGCCCTGCGGCCCTCGATATTGTGCCGAGCATTGTCCGAAACCAAGGTCAAGCTATCCCACTCCCTGTCATTCTGGTGTGCTCCATGTGCCTATCCAATAACCGCTTGAAAGTTTCTAAAGCGTCCGACTCCACAATCAGAGCAGGCAGTCCATTCCACACCCTAACCACTCTGAGAAAAGATCCTACCTCGAACGTCCCTCCTATATCTCCCACCCTGAATCTTACAGTTATGACCCTTGTAACAGCTACATCCACCCGAGGAAACAGTCTCTGAATGTCCACTCTATCAATCCCCCTCATTATCTTATAAACCTCTATTAAGTCGCCTCTCATCCTCCTCCGCTCCAAAGAGAAAAGCCCAAGCTCCCTCAACCTTTCCTCATAAGACCTATCCTGAAAACCAGGCAGCGTCCTGGTAAATCTCCTTTGCACCCTTTCCAATGCTTCCACATCTTTCCGATAATGAGATGACCAGAACTGCACACAATACTCCAAAGGTGGTCTCACCAGGGTCATCTATAGTTGCAGCATAACCCCGCGGCTCTTAAACTCAAGCCCCCGTTAATAACGCTAACACACTATAAGCCTTCATCGCGGCTCTATCCACTTGAGTGGCAACCTTCAGAGATCTGTGGACATGAACCCCAAGATCTCTCTGTTCCTCCACATTCCTCAGAACCTTGCCGTTAACCCTGTAATCCGCATTCAAATTTTTTTCTACCAAAATGAATCACCTCGCACTTATCAGGGTTAAAATCCATCTGCAATTTTTCGGCTCAGCTCTGCATCCTCTCAATGTCTCTTTGCAGCCTACAACAGCCCTCCACCTCATCCACTACTCCACCAATCTTGGTGTCATCAGCAAATTTACTGACCCACCCTTCAGCCCTCTTCTCCAAGTCATTGATAAAAATCACAAAAAGCAGACCCAGCACTGATCCCTGTGGTACACGGCTGGTAACTGTTCTCCAGTCTAAAACATTTCCATCTACCTCCACCCTCTGTCTTCTATGTGATAGCCAGTTACTTATCCAATTGGCCACATTTCCCTCTATCCCACACGTCCTTACTTTCTTCATGAGCCGACCATGGGGAACTTTATCAAACGCCTTACTAAAATCCATGTATACGACATCAACTGCTCTACCTTTATCTACACACTTAGTTACCTGCTCAAAGAATTCAATCAAACTTGTGAGGCAAGACCTACCCTTCACGAATCCGTGTTGACTCTCCCGGATTAAGCTGCATCTTTCCAAATGGTCATAAATCCTATCCTTCAGGACCTTTTCCATTATCTTGCCGACCACTGAAGTAAGACTAACTGGCCTGTAATTACCAGGGTCATTCCTATTTCCTTCCTTGAACAGAGGAACAATATTCGCCACTCTCCAGTCCTCTGGCACTATCCCCGTGGACAGCGAGGACCCAAAGATCAAAGCCAAAGGCTCTGCAATCTCATCCCTTGCCTCCCAAGGAATCCTTGGGTATATCCCATCAGGCCCAGGGGACATGTCGACCCTCAGGTTTTTCAAAATTGCTAATCCACCCTTCCTCAGGACATCTACTTCCTCCAGCCTACCCGCCTGAATCACACTCTCATCCTCAAAAATATGGCCCCTCTCCTTTGCAAACACTGAAGAAAAGTATTCATTCAATGCCTCTCCTATTTCTTCTGACTCCATGCACAAGTTCCCACTACTGTCCTTGGCTGGCCCTACACGCACCCTTGTCATTCTTTTATTTGTAACATAAGAGTAAAACGCCTTGGGGTTTTCCTTGATCCGACCCGGCAAGGACTTCTCATGCCTCCTCCTAGCTCTCCTAAGCCCTTTTTCAGCTTATTCCTTGCTGCATTGTAACCCTCAAGCGTCCCTACTCAACCTTGTTTTATCACCCTTACTTACTCTTCTTTTTCCTCTTGAAAAGACATTCAACCTTTTGTGAACCATGGTTCCCTCACACGGCCATTTCCTCCCTGCCTGACAGTGACAGGCCTATCAAGGACACGGAGTATTTGTTCCTTGAACAAACTCCACTTTTGATTTGTGCCTTTCCCTGACAGTTTCTGTTCCCATTTTATGCTCCCTAATTCTTGCCTAATCGCATCATAATTACCCCTCCACCAATTATACAGCTTGGCCTGCCGTATGGCCCTATCTCTCTCGATTGCAATAGTGAAAGACACCAAATTGTGGTCACTATCTCCAAAGTGCTCTCCCACAAACAAATCTAATACTTAGCCCGGTTCATTACCCAGCACCAAATCCAAAGCCCCCCCCCCCCCCACACCCCCCCACCCCCTTGAGTCGGCCATTCCACATATTGTGTCAGGAAACCCACCTGCACACATTGTACAAAAACTGCCCCATCCGAACTGTTCGACCTGTTCGAGGTTCCAATCAATATTTGGATAGTTAAAGTCACCCATGACAACTACGCTGAGACTTCCACTCCTATCCATAATATGTTTTGCAATTTCTTCCCCCACATCTCTATTCCTATTTGGGGGCCTACAGAAAACTCCTAACAATGTGTCCGCTCCTTTCCTATTTCCAACTTCGGCCCATATTACCTCAGTTGGCAGATCCCCTTCAAACTGCCTTTCTGCAGCCTTTAAATTATCCTTGATTAACAATGCTACTACTCCACCTCTTTTACCACCTTCCCTACTCTAACTGAAACATCTATACCCCGGGACTTCCAACAACCATTCCTGTCCTTGTTCTAACCATGTATCCGTAATGGCCACAACATCGTAGTCCCAAGTACCAATCCATGCTCCAAGTTCACCTACCTTATTCCGGATGCCCCTTGCATTGAAGTAGACACACTTCAACCCACCTTTCTGTCTGCCAGTACACCCCTGCGGCCTTGATACCCTCCTCAGTACCACACTACTTTCGACACTGGCTTCTGGAGCACAGCTCTTTTTCCCAGCCCCCTGACAAATTAGTTTAAACCCACCGGAGGAGGAGGAATTCTTCGGAGGAAAACACTTATGGAACCAAATACACACAGACCTTGAAGAATTAATTAAGTGTATGGAAAAGCAGACGGTTAATAATAATAATCTTTATTATCACAAGTAGTCCTACATTAACACTGGAATGAAGTCACTGTGAAAAGGCCCGAGTCGCCACAGTCCGGCACCTGTTCGGGTAACGGAGGGAGAAATGAGAATGTCCAAATTACCTAACAGCGCCTCTTTCGGACTTGTGGGAGGAAATTGGACCGGGATGAAGCCCAAGCAGACACGGGGAAAAAGTACAATCTCCGCACAGTCATCCAAGCTGCGAATCGACCCTGGGACCCTGGCGCTGTGAACCAACAGTGCTAACCACGGTGCTACTGTGCCGTCCCTTTGGCTCATTCTGCAATTTAGTCGACTGGACAGGTATTCATTACATTATGGAATAATCAGATAACTTCTAATGTAAAATGTATAGAATTCTGAGAGACAGGATTCAGTGATGTTCATTTCACTGGTTGGAAAGTCCAGGACAAGAAATAGTCAACCAACCTGTCCTGATGCAAAAATCCCGCCATCCCAGGAATTAGTCTTTCTTCATTCTCACCATTCCTCACCCTAACGTTATATCCAGGCTCAATTGTTGAATTGAAATTGGAACATCGCAAGTGGTCACCCTTTGTCATTTGACCAATTGATGTTTGGACTGCTATTGTTTGCGCCGATTGTTAATTAAAGTAATCATTGATAAAATTGGATATTTAATCGCTTTCTTGCAAAGATATCTGAATCTCGACTGAGTTGCCCCATAAATGAAGGTATTTGTGCAGCAACTTAAATTCCGCAACATCAGTCCGACTTGTTCAAATATATAGAGAGATTTTTTATCGAAGAGATGTTCGATTTGAATTCGATGTAAAACGTTCACCATCCAGAGAAGTATGAAGCTTCCGGATATGGTGAAAAGTAAAATCACAGACTTCCTTCTGCTCTCCATCTCTGGGTCACTGTGATTCCCCCCCTTGCTCTGCCTCCTCAGTTCCTTACGGACACGACTTGCCATTACAATGTACCTGACTGTCAGAGAGTTAAGAAACACAATTAAAGCGAATGGTAACAACGGAGTTAAAATCATATCAATCAATTGAAAGCAAATCCATCCAGGGTCAGTAAAATAGTGCGACTTATTATGGCAGAACCATGGGACATTATCGATTGTGATTTTAGGTTCAAATCTGAAGTAGAATGGTAGATTCTTCAGGGAGAGCAGAATCAAGTTTGTAGAGAGAACTATGGTCGCCGTTTTCTTCGTACAATATTTAGTTTTCAGCTTCTGGCAGCAAATGGCAACAAATCGATCAAATGAAAAGGAGATGGTAAACCACACAGAGCACTCTATAGCAGTGTGATGCAGAATGTAGAGAAGTGTACATACAGGTGTAATGTCCAGAAAACACAAAGGATAATAATAATAACGGAATCGCCTTAGTATGACCTCCATGATAATAAGCAATAGATCCGCCGTTGCCATTGCCACCAGGTAGCGAGTTGTGCAGCTGGAGAGGTCGCACTTTCTCCGTGATAGGATCACAATCGTCATTAAATTAACTGTAAGGGAGAGAAGAGGGAAAATGGGCTGCAAATAAACTTAATATGCGTCTGAGCTCAAGGACAACAAGTTCTATTTTAGCAGTGCAAATGGACTTTGTTGGGATATGGTCATGTGTAGAACATGACCATTGCCCACGAATCGCAACGTTAAACAGCCTCCAATCTGCCCACTTCCATTTTCAAAAGAGACTGGGCAGGTGAAGTCCGGTTGACTTGTTCTCCGGAACAGGAAGTGATACGAAGTATCTTAATTCGGCTGGCGACCTGTGTTAACAGCCTCAAAATGGACAGTGTCCTGCTTTTATCCCAATCCTCGAAGCAATACACTGAAATCCATTGGCTGAAGCAGATCCTGAAGAGATGACCATCAACAGTAAAATTGGTCTGAACCTCACAAGGGTTTTATCTGTAAATTGGATTACTTATACTCAGTTTGAGACTGTACTGCTTTATAATCTGAATCACAGCAATCAGCGAATCCCACAATATTTAGAATCACACACTTTGGCTAGCATCAAACCATTTCCGTCGACCAATCTACAAAAACCAACACCAGAGAGAGAGAGAAGAGAGGCCCCTGTGGCTCGTGTTACTGTCATCCAAAACCTTTTGCATTCAAAATTGGAAGCCACTTGTTCGAACTTCTGGGATTGGGTTCAGTCGAATATTACGCTCCTCATCCAAAGCACCAAGCGGTTTCGGGGCGGGACAGACCGCTCATTTTGATTTACACAGAGCGGCCACAGCAGTTCGTTGCCCAAATGGGATACAGTAATACTTATCAGGCTGGGTATTTTCACTGGAATTCTCGGCTCGACGTATGGTGTGCGAGGAACGGATTTTAATTCATCAAGCACTGACAGCTATACTTCATGACGAAACATAGAAAAATGGAATACCGGAAGAGGAGGCTCTTTGGCCCTGAGTCTACTCCTCCATTCATTATGACCATGGTTAATCATCCAACTCAATAGTCTAATCCTGCATTCACGCAATATCCTTTGACCCACTTCACCTTCGTGCTATACCAAACCACGTCTTGAAAGCATACAATGTTTTGGCCTCAACTACTTACTTAGGTAACGAATTCCACAGGCTCACCACTCTCTGGTTGAAGATAATTATACTCATCTCTGTCCCAAGAGTCTGCTATTTTGAAACAATGCGCTCCAATTTATTGTCACTGTCTGAATCAATCTCACAAAGAATACTGTATACAACCATTTCAAAACAAACAGGCAGATGGCGAAGGAAGATATGGACATCCAAAAGTGAATGGCTGTGCATCGGAGCCAGGAGTATTTTGTGACGAAAAAAACTGAATACAGAAAGAGCTCAGCTAAAATGTTACATCAGCAAATAAGGTCACTGCATAGAATAGAAGGAAAATATTAACGTTTTTTTTCTCTGAATGCACTATGCAATTGCAATAAGATAGATAGAATTATCAGTCAATGCATTAAATCGACATTTAGTGAGATGTGGTAACGGTGATCAAGGTTGCGAAATACATATTCCAATTTTGGGAGTTAGGGGTAAGTTAAAAAGTAGGACCTCAAAGGTAGTAATCTCAGTTGCTACCAGTGCCACGAGACAGTCAGAGTCGAAACTCAAGAATAGTCAGAATGAATACGTGGCTTGAGAGATGGTGCAGGAGGGAAGGGTTCAGATTTCTGGGACATTGCAACTGGTTCTGGGGGCGGTGGGACCATTACAGTGCTGCACTACTTTGTTTGTAATATTTACATGATCTAGAGGATAATGTACTTAGCCTGTTTAGCAAGTTTGAAGATGATACAAAGATAGGTGGAGTTGCAGATAGTGAAGGGGAGTAAGATAATACAGGATAATTCAGGTAGATTAGAGAGTTGTGCAGAGGAGTGGTACATGGTAATCAATCCGGACCAAAGCGCAGAGATGCATTTCGGAAGATCAAATTCAGGTATAAATTGTACAAATGGCAGAGTCTTTAGGAATATTGACACACAGAGAGATTTGGCCTTCAGGACCACAGTTCCATGTATGTGGAAATGTAGATGAATAAGGTGGTCAAAGAAGGCATCCGACCCTCTCACCTTCATCAGCCAGGCATTGAGTGCAAGAGTTGGCAGGTCATGTCACAGTTGTATAAAGCTTTAGATCGTACAAATTTGGAATATTTTTTGGCAGTTCTGCTCCCCACACTGCAAAAGGACGTGATAGTTTTGGACAAAGAACAGCGAAGGTGCAAAGAAGGTTTACCAAAATGTTGTCCCGTCTGCAGGGTGTTAGCTGCGGGGAGAGGTTTTATTAGAATTTACAGTGCAGACGGTTGAATAAACTGGTATTGTTTTTGTTGGAAAGACGGAGGCTCAGGGCAGACCTGATTGAGGTCTACAAAATCTCGAGAGATATAGACAGAGTGAATCGTCAGAAGTTTTTTTTCCAGGCTGGAACACTTAGTTATCAGGGGGCACAGGTCCAAGGTGAGAGAGGGGCGGTTAGGGGAGATGTGTAGGGAACATTTTTCACGCAGGAGTGGAGGGTGACTGGAATGCGTTGCCAGTGGAGCCGCTTAAAATGTATCTTGAGGGCAGCACGGTGGCCATGTGGTTAGCACAACTGCCTCACGGCGCTGAGGTCCCTGGTTTTGATCCCGGCTCTGGGTCACTGTCCGTGAGGAGTTTGCACATTCTCCCCGTGTCTGCGTGCGTTTCGCCCCCACAACCCAAAAATGTGCAGAGTAGGTGGATTAGCCACACTAAATTGCCCCTTAATTGGAAAGAATAATTGGGTAATCTAATTTTTTTTTAAAAAATGTATCTTGATAAACACATTAGCGGGCGGGGAATGAAGCGATACATTTCGTTTGGATAATTAATAGCAGGTCTAAATAAGGAATCTGGATCGACTCAGGCTTGGAGGCTTAAGAGCCTGTTCCTATATTGTATTGTCCTTTGATCTAATGTTTCCAAAGGGGAACTAGTACAGTTATAACCTTTGAAATGCAAAATGCACTCAGTGAGCTGTTGCGCAAACAGCATGTTATATTGCAGTTTCTGAACGGATCAACCAACACAAGGCTGGACAACCGTGAGGTGTTGTGGGCTAACAGCAGCAGCAACATTGTACTCAACCACAAGCTGTACTCACGTGACATTGCAATTACCCGCATTCTACAATTATCACCAAGCCAGAGGGTCAAGGCAGCTTCAATGAAAAGTGCAAGCGGGCATGCCAGGAGGGTTATCAGATAAAAGTACAAATATATTGGCAAACGGATGAAGATACTTGCACGTCGAACATGATCAGCAACTGATAGACAGGGCGATGCTCTTCCACAATCGATATATTAAATCTTAGCTATTTATTTCTGCAGCATCAGGTTGTGAATTGTGATGGGCAAATAAACATGTCATTCGGGCGTGAGACACCACAAATATCCCTCTCCTCAATGACGGATGCCCAGTAGATGAATGCAAATGTAAAGGGTGAAGAATTTCGAACAATCTTCAGCAAGTTGTGTCAAATCAAGGTTCCATCTCGGCATCCTCCAGAGCTCTACAGCATCATAGATGCCAGTCTTCAGCAAATTCGATTCACTCCACGTGATGTCAAGGATTTCTGAAATCCTTGGGGACTGACATTGAGATAATGATACTGAATATGTGCCGTCCAGATGCTGTTCCGCCTCTCTCGAAACTGTTTCTTACAGCTACGAAATAGCTTTTACTCAACAATGTGAAAAATTGCCCTGACATGTTATGTATACAAACACCGGGAAAACGGGCTGTTTAGCACAGGGCTAAATCGCTGGCTTTGGAAGCAGACCAAGGTATACTAGCAGCACGGTTCAATTCCCGTACCAGCCTCGCCGAACATGCGCCGGAATGTGACGATTAGGGGCTTTTCACAGTAACTTTATTTGAAGCCTAGTTGTAACAATAAGCGATTTTCATTTCAAATCCCAGTCGGGCCAATTACCCCCCATAAATCCGCATTTTATCAGTTGAACCTTAATCTAAAAGGTCATAGATAGGACCGTCAAGCCGCTCTTGATTCGCCATGACCTGATCACTGACGTTGAGTTGGTGTTTGACCAGGATCAATCAGTTCCTGAACACATAGAGCCTTGCTTCAAACACAGAAACAGAGCTGAACTCTGAGAGATAAAGCGAACATTTGTCCGAGAATGGCATCAAGGAACCCTCGCAAATTTTGAGTAAAGGAAATTTGAGGGAAACTCTCCGCTCTTCGATGGTTGTGGTTGTTTACCAGCACTATTTTTAGGTACAGAACATCACTGCATGAGTTTATAAGGGAAGCGCCATAGACCGAATCTTCTTCACATGCGTCATATATGATTGTCTTTGTTTCACAAGGTCAAAAGTGCGGAGGCTCGCAGGTAGTCGCAAAATTTTCATCACAATCGCGAATCACTGAATCAACTCATGTCCAAATGCAGCAAGAACTAGACAATTTTCAAAATTGGGTTGAAAGGGACAAGTGGCATTAGTGCCACAGAAGTACCAGACAACGAACACCGTCAGCAATATTTCGCCCCTTGACTCAGTATGTCATTACCATTGGTCTACACCTGGACCAGAGGGGTACCAATATCCTGGGAGGAAATTTGCTAATGCTCTTCGAGAGGGTTTAAATTAGTTCAGCAGGGGCTTGGGAACCTGAATTGTAGTTCCAGTAGTGCAGGAGGTTGAGAGTAGTGAGGTCATGAGTAAGGTTTCAAAGTTGCAGGAGTGTACCGGCAGGCAGGAAGGTGGTTTAAAGTGTGTCTTCTTCAATGCCAGAAACATCCGGAATAAGCTGGGTGCACTTGGGGCACGGGTTGGTACCTGGGACTTCGATGTTGTGGCCATTTTGGAGACATAGATAAAGCAGGGACAGGAATGGTTATTGCAGGTGCCGGGGTTGAAATATTTCATTAAGCTCAAGGAAGGTGGTAAAAGAGGGGGAGGAGTGGCATTGTTAGTCAAGGACAGTATTACGGTGGCAGAAAGGACGTTTGTGAGGGCTCATCTACTGAGGTAGTATGGGCTGAGGTTCGAAACAGGAAAGGAGAGGTCACCTTGTTAGGGGTTTTCTATATGCCGCCGAAATGGTCCAGAGATGTAGAGGAAACGATTGCAAAGATGATTCTTGATAGGAGCGAAAGCAGCAGGGTAGTTGTTATGGGGGACTTTAACTTTCCAAAATTGACTGGAAACGCTATAGTTCGAGTACTTTAGATGGGTCCGTTTTTGTCCAATGTGTGCAGGAGGGTTTCCTGACACAGTATGTAGATAGGCCAACGAGAGGCGAGGCCATATTGGATTTGGTACTCGGTAATGAACCAGGGCAGGTGTTAGATTTGGAGGTAGGTGAGCACTTTGGTGATAGTCACCACAATTCGATTACGTTTACTTTCGTGATGGAAAGGGATAGGTATATACCGCAGGGCAAGAGTTATATAGGGGGGGGAAGGCAATTATGATGCGATGAGGCAAGACTTAGGATGCATCGGATGGAGAGGAAAACTGCAGGGGTTGGGCACAATGGAAATGTGGAGCTTGTTCAAGGAACAGCTACTGCGTGTCCTTGATAAGTATGTACCTGTCAGACAGGGAGGAAGGGGTCCAGCAAGGGAACCGTGGTTTACTAAAGCAGTCGAAACACTTGTCAAGAGGAAGAAGGAGGCTTATGTAAAGATGAGACATGAAGGTTCAGTTAGGGCGCTCGAGATTTACAAGTTAGCTAGGAATGACCTAAAGAGAGAGCTAAGAAGAGCAAGGAGGGGGCATGAGAATTATTTGGCAGGTAGGATTAAGGATAACGCTAAAGCTTTCTATAGATATGTCAGGAATAAACGAATGACTAGGGTAAGAGTAGGACCAGTCACGGACAGTAGTGGGAAGTTGTGCTTGGAGTCCGAGGAGATAGGAGAGGTGCTAAATGAATATTTTTCGTCAGTATTCACACAGGAAAAAGACAATGCTGTCGAGGAGAATACTGAGATTCAGGCTACTAGACTAGAAGGGCTTGAAGATCATAAGGAGGAAGTGTTAGCAATTCTGGAAAATGTGAAAATATATAAGTCCCCTGAGCCGGATGCAATTTATCCTAGGATTCTCTGGGAAGCTAGGGAGGAGATTGCTGAGCCTTTGGCTTTGATCTTTAAGTCATATTTGTCTACAGGAATAGTGCCAGAAGACTGGAGGCTAGCAAACGTTGTTCCCTTGTTCAAGAAGGGGAGTAGAGGTAACCTCGGTACCTATAAGCCAGTAATCCTTACTTCTGTTGCGGGCAAAATCTTGGAAAGGTTTGTAAGAGATAGGATGTATAATCACCTGGAAAGGAATAATTTGATTAGAGGTAGTCAACACGGTTTTGTGAAGGGTAGGTCGTGCCTCAGAAACCTTATTGAGTTCTTTGAGAAGGTGGCTCAACAGGTGGATGAGGGTAAAGCAGTTGATGTGGTGTATATGGATTTCAGTAAAGCGTTTCATAAGGTTCCCCACGGTAGGCTACCGCAGAAAGATACGGAGGCATGGGATTCAGGGTGATGTAGCAGTTTGGATCAGACATTGGCTAGCTGGAAGAAGACAAATGGTGGTGGCTAATGGGAAATGTTCAGACTGGAGTCCAGTCACTAGTGGTGTACCACAAGGATCTGTTTTCGGCCCACTGCTGTTTGTCATTTTTATAAATGACCTGGAGGAGGGCGTAGAAGGATGGGTGAGTAAATTTGCAGATGACACTAAAGTCTGTGGCGTTGTGAACAGTGCGGAAGGATGTTACACGTTACAGAGGGACATAGATAAGCTGCAGCGCTGGGTTGAGAGGTGGCAAATGGCGTTTAATGCAGAAAAGTGCGTGGTGATTCATTTTGGAAGGAATAACAGGAAGACAGAGTACTGGGCTAATGGTAAGATTTTTGGCAGTGCGGATGAGCAGAGAGATCTCGGTGTCCATGTACATAGATCCCTGAAAGTTGCCACCCAGGTTGAGAGGGCTGTTAAGAAGGCGTACGGTGTGTTAGCTTTTATTGGTAGAGGGATTGAGCTTCGGAGCAATGAGGTCATGTTGGAGCTGTACAAAACTTTGGTGCGGCCGTATTTGGAGTATTGCGTGCAATTCTGGTTGCCGCATTATAGGAAGGATGTTGATGCATTCGGAAGGGTGCAGAGGAGATTTACAAGAATGTTGCCTGGTATGGAGGGAAGATATTATGAGGAACGGCTGAGCGACTTGAGGCTGTTTTCGTTAGTGAGAAGAAGGTTAAGTGGTGACTTAATTGAGGCATACAAGATGATCAGAGGATTGGATAGGGTGGACAATGAGAGCCTTTTTCCTCGGATGGTGATGTCTAGCACGAGGGGACATTGCTTTAAATTGAAGGGAGATAGATCTAAGACAGATGTCAGAGATAGGTTCTTTTGTCAGTGAGTAGCAAGGGCGTGGAATGCCCTCCCTGCAAAAATAGTGGACTCGCCAACACTAAGGGCATTCAAATGGTCACTGGATAGATATATGGACGATAAGGGAATAGTGTAGATGGGCCTTAGAGTTGTTTCACAGGTCGGCGCAACATTGAGGACTGAAGGGCCTGTACTGCGCTGTAATGTTCTATGTCCTATGCTCTATGAACCGACAAAATATCAATGTTACTATTGACGACAAACTGACTTGGACAGGCCACACACATACTTCATTTATTGTCCAATGTTTAGAGTCAGGCAGCGAGCGACTCACCCCTGATGCCGAAATTCATTACACTACTGTGGAGCTGAGTCCACAAAGATCAGCCATGATCTCATTAAATGGCGGAGCAGGCTCGAGGGGCCAGATGGCCTACTCCTGTTCCTAGTTCTTATGGTCTTATGTACTGAAAAGACATAAGCCTGGAATGTGATGGAATACTCCCCATTTGCCTGGATGAGTGCAGCTACAACAACACTCAAGAAGATCGAAATGATCCAGGACAAAACGAGCAGCTCGATTGGCACCCCTTTCCCATGCATTCACTCTCTCCGAATCACAATGGCAACAGTGTGTGACATTCCTCAGCAAGGCTCCTCTAGCAGCAGCTTCCAAATCGACGAACGCTGCTATCTAAGAAGAAAAGGGCAGCATCCACATGAAAATCACAGCACTGCGAATGTTACTCCAAGTGGCACAGCATCCTGATTAGAAACGCTTAGCCATTCGTTCAATGTCGAGGCGTCAAAGCTCTGCATCCACTGCACTAACACCTCTGTCGTTGGAATTACACCACATGGACTGCAGCAAATGGGCAATTCAACACCCAGCGATTCCTCAAGAACAAAGGTGCAATAAAGCAATACAGACGGATCCACTGAATGCACAGAACAATGGCAAATGAAGCATAATTAGGACATGAGAAGTTAATCATGCGGGGTCTGAGAAAAACCTATTTGACGTCGTCCTCACTAATCGGTCTGTTGCAGAAGCATCTGATCGCCACACAGTCTTTGTGGAAACATTGAGGAACATTGTGGAAATTCTTTCATGTGTTGTGTGGCACTAACAACGTGCTAAATGAGATAGATTCAGAAGTAGCAAATCAAGACTGGGCATCCATCAGGCGCTGTAGGCCATCAACAGCAGCTGAATTGTATTCAACCATAATCTATAACCACATGGCCCGGCATACCCCCACTCTACCATTACCACCAAGCCAGGGGATCATCCCTGGTTAAATAAAGAGTGCAGAAGAGCATACTCGGAACAACATCAGGCATAATGAGGTGTCGACCTGTTGAAGCTACAACACAGGACTGCTTGTCTGGCAAACAGCATAAGCAGCAGGTCATGGACAGAATTAAGTGAGTCAACAACAACGCATCAGATCTAGCTCTGTAATCCTGCCACCTCCAGCCATGAATAGTTGTGGCCAATTAATTAACTCACTGGAGAAGGATGCTCCACAAATATCCCCATCCTCAGATGCTCCCCGTCGACCTCCTCAGGAGGTCCCCAGCATCACAGATGTCAGTCTTCAGCCAATACGATTCACTCCACGTGATATAAAGAAACGGCTGAAAGCGCTGGAGACTGCGCAAGCTGTTGGCTCTGACAATACCCCGGCAATAGCACTGAAGACGTGAGCTCCAGCACTTGTTGTACCCATAGCCAAGCTGTTCCAGTACACCTACAACACTGGCATCTACCTAACAATATGGAAAATTGCCCAGGTGTGTCCTATACACAAGAAACAGAAGACATCCAACCCAGCCAATTACAGCCCTATCAATTTACTCTCCATCATTAGCAAAGTGATGGAAGGAGCCATCAAAAGTGCAATCAAGCGGCATTCACTCAGCAATAACGTGCTCACAGATGATCAATTTGCATTCCGCCAGGTCACTGGGCTCCTGACGTCATTACAGCCTTGGTTCAAACATGAACAAACAGCTGAATGCCAGAGGTGATTTGAGAGTAACTGCCCGTTAAATCAAGGCAGAATTTCACCGAATATGGCATTAAGTAGCCCAAGATAAATTGGAGTCAATGGGAATCGGTGGGAAATATCTCTGCTGGTTGGAGTCATACATGGCACAAATGAAGATCGTTGCTGTGTTTGGAAGTCAATCATCTCAACTTCAGGACATCACTGCAGGAGTTAATGTCCTATGCCCAACCACCTTCAGCTGTTTCGCAAATAACCACCCTTCCATCATAAGGTCCGAGGTGGGGATGTTTGCGAATGAGCGCACAATGTTCAGCACTGTTCGCAATTCCTTAGATAAACAAGAATTCCTTGGCCAAATGCACCAAGAGCTGGACAATGTCCAAGCTTGGCATGACAAGTGGCATGTTACATTCGCGGCACACAAATGTCAGGCAATGGCCATCTCCTACAATGGAGGATCTAATTACTACCTCTTAATATTCAATGCCATTACACTCGCCGAATCCCACACAATGAACATGCTGGGGGCTACGATTGGTCAGAAACTGAACTGGACTGGCAACATTACTACTATGGTATCCATGGCAGGTTAAATGCTAAGCATCCTATAGCTAGTAGCTCACCTCCTGACCCCCAAAGCCTGTTCACATATAGACACAAGTCAGGAGTGTAATGGAATACTCTCCACTTAACATTCAGAACTTGCTCCACGACGAACAGTGGCAGCCGTGTGTACATCAACAAGCTGCACTGCAGTAACTCACGAAGGTTCCTCAGACACGCCGTCCAAACCCGCGACCACTGCCTTCTCAATGGACAAGAGCAGCGGCTACCTGGGAACCCTACCACCTGGATATTGCCCCCATCAAGTTACTCCACCACCCTGAATTGGAAATATTTCGCCGTTTTTTCAATGATGCTGGGGCAGCAGCCTCGAACTCCCTTCAAAATAGCAGAAAAGCGGTACCTACAGCGAAGGACTGCAGCGTTTCATGAAGGCAACGCACAAACATATCCAGAAGGGCAACCAGGGATGGGCAATAAATGCATGCCCAACGAGCGACGCCCTCATCCTGCAAGTCAATAACAAAAAAAGGTCCTCCAGGTCTCCGTGGAGGAGAGGAGGATGACCCTATACCCCGACCCGAGAAGGAGCTCCCAGCCGCCGCCGTTCGCTGTGCACAGGCGAAGGTGACAGACACGTTCAGTGCCGCATCCTGGCATGTTACATTCGCGGCACACAAATGTCAGGCAATGGCCATCTCCTACATCTTGACTGGCCAGCAGTGCCGCAAAAATCCACACGGCCTCCACAAGGCAGCCTGGGTGAGGCAACACTTTGCCACCCGCACCAATCCCCTTCCCACACACACGTTGTCGTACCGCACCCTCCCCACCCGCCCCACACCCCCGGACGTTGTCCGCGGCCTGAAGGAAAGGGAGGTCGCCGAAGTGGAGTTCGGCCGTGGGCAAGAAAGTGAGAAACGTGTGTCAATCCCACCAACACTGTTCATTTCCCCGCACGACCCTCATCCCAAACCATCTAAAGCCCATACCATCCTCACCCACACAACACCCCCACAACACCCTCATCCCCATACCACCTTCACCCTACAACACCCCCAGCCTCACAAACCCCACCCTCACCCAAGACTTGTGGTCTAATCATGCATCTTATCTTGTGGCTTGCAGGAGCTGCTGGAGATGGGACAGGTTCATCTAGTGTCCCCCGACCACAGCCTGTGTCACAGCGTAAGACAAGGATTGATGAAAGCAGTTCTAATGTCAACCCTCCATCCGAGACTCAGGCGAGATCTAAAGTCGAGTCGGATGATGACTCAGATGCCCCGTCACAGCTGTCTCTATCATGTTCCACGATTGCAGAAACGGTATCCTCGGTTGAGCAGTTTAGTGAGGAGGCTCGTCGGACACTGTGCACACCACACAGCTGATCTGGCACTACAGTCGGAGGCAAGAACATCCGTGGGGGCAGACAGTAGGATGGCGGGCCGAATCCTGGAACTACCTGCAGTCCAGACAGGTTTCAGGCTTCTGGAACAGACAGCCCCATCATTTGTGCCGATGTAGTGACAGAGCCAGGGACTACATGAGGGGTTGTCGGCGGCATCCAAGATATACAGGTGCAGTAGGGAAGTACAAACGCGCGCAGCAACAGCAGGCCATGCCGACAATGAAAGCCACCCAGGCCAATAGCGCATGGGTGGCGTCCGCAGTGGAGGCATTTGGGGCGACAGTTTTGGCCATGGATCAGCATGTCCAAGGCCTTGGACATTATGTGCAAGTGCTGGCCGAGGCACCTGCACAGGGATTCATTGGGACCATGTGATGGAATTGCTTGCTGGCATGCAGGGATCACCCAGATGGACGGTGGAAAGTGCTACAATGAGAAGGATGCAGACGTTGGCATACGATGCAGACCACCAGCACCATGGGCAGCACGGCACTATTGTGGATAGCACAATTGTTTCACAGCTCCAGGGTCCGAGGTTCGATTCCGGCTTAGGTAACTGTTTGTGCGGAGTCTGCACATCCTCCCCGTGTGTGCGTGGGTTTCCTCCGGGTGCTCCGGTTTCCTCCCACAGCCAAAAGATGTGCAGGTTATGTGGATTGGCCATGATAAATTGCCCTTAGTGTCCAAAATTGCCCTTAGTGTTGGGTGGGGTTACTGGGTTATGGGGTAGTGTGGAGGTGTTGACCGGAGCCGGTGCAGACTCGATGGGCCGAATGGCCTCTTTCTGCACTGTAAATTCCATGAAAAACAATCAACGATATCTGCTGTATGTTCACCAACTGAATCCCCTTTTGGATTATATAGAGAGGTCTGTCATCAGCAGCTGCCTAAATGCATGATGCTTCATTGGGCGCCTACTTGGTTGCTGGACGCCTGGCTCTCTATCCTGGGCAACTGCCACCTGTTTCTTTGTGTCACACCCCGTGGCAGCACGCTCCGCAGCTGCACGCTCCACTGCTTCAGCATCCTCTTCCCCCTCGAGTAGTTCCAGCTCGTACAGCCACAGGGCATCTCCTTGACTCGCAGGAAGGCCACCATCGCTTGCTGAATTCCAAAATCCATTGTCTTCAGGAGGTAAATGGCCAATATGTTAGCATATAGTGCCCAACCAGCTCGAACAGGCTACATGGTGGCCCGATTGGCACTGCGGACTCTGCCCCCACACCCCACACCCCCAAACCACCAACCCCTGGCCCCATTGGTGCCCGGCACAGTGGAGGCCTCAGGCACTGGCGCTTGTCCTTGTGCCGTAGGCTGGCACTGCCTTTCGCCCCGCGGCCCCGTAGGGACTACGATAGGTATTTTACTGGGTGGGCCGGCGGCGGGTGGCGGCCGGGTAGGTCAGTGGTGTGGCGGAGGGTGGTGTGGGTGGTCTGAGGAGACATATACGGTCAGCGTCTCTCTCGAGAACCAGGGGCTAAGGTGGGTTATCAGTGGAGTGCGCACCAAGATGGCTATCTGGCAGCCCGCTGTAATGGCGGTCCGGGACTGGAAAACACTCCAGCCACCAGGGGGTCACGCCGGTCACTCGGCCTTTTCCACCGTCATCCCCCTCTTCCCGGGCCCTAGCAGCGCACCACCCCAGCCCCCAGCCAAGCCAGTGTCTTGCTCGGCAACCCAGAGTTTATTCTCCCTGTTCCCTCCCTCAACTCTGTCTCCCTCATTACCACGATGTTGAGCTAACGATGTCTAAAAGCACTAGCGAAGCGCACTGTCCGGAACAGAATCTGCTGTGAGGATGCAAGCCAGTTCAGATATAATAAACGTTTTTAAAGAGATGACCAGGTTGGCATGGAGACATATCGAGCACAAATAGATAAGGCTGTTGTTGCTGGAGGTCGTTCAATTCAACTCCAGAATATAAGTTATGCAGTATCACTGAGAGGTGCCCGAGGCCCATCAAATTCAGTTGCTTCATCAAATACCTTCTTTCCATACTAACTTCCAGAATGGGCATGTTCGCAGATGATTAGGTAACGTTCAGCATAATTCGTGACTCCTCGGAGACTGGAGCAAACGTAACCAATCCTGAACAATATCCAGACATGGGCTACCTCATGGCAAGCAACAGATGCGCCACACAATCGCCAGAAAATGATGATTTCCAATCTATTCATCACCACTTTGCCATCCAATGACATTACTCACAGAACCCACCCCCAAAAATAATATCTTGCGTGTTGCCGTTGCCCAGAAACTAAACTGGACTAGCCATATACATAGCGTGACTGGAAGAGCAGGTCAGAGGCGAGGAATGCATGGCGATTAATGCACCTACTGACTCCCCAGAGCTTGCCGACCAGTTGCAAGACCCCTCTTGAAAATTATAGTGTCATCTCACTTTTCCTTGATAAGTACAGCCCCTGCAACTCTCAAGAAACCTGGCATAATCCGCAACAAAGCGATCTACTTGATTGGCATCCCTTCTACAAACATTATGGGCGGCATTCTCCTCCAGTAACGGCAGAATCGCGAGAGCGTCTGACGGTATCATGGAGCGAACCAAAAGCATTGTTCGTGTCAGCCACCCGGAACCGCTGCTGGCAGGAACGCTGCCTGCCAGTAGGGATGGATGCTGGGGCCAGTGGTCCGGGTCGTAGGGTAGAGAACCAGGGGTAATGGCTGATGCTTGCCGTGATGGTGGAGGAGGGACTGGCTATGACGCGGTGGCAGGTCCTGCCATGGAGCCACCGTGAAGTCCGATGGTATTTTTTGTGCACAGGGGTATGCACCATGTTAGCAATGGTTATCGTAATACTTCCAGGAACAGTGGCTTCATCCTGTCCACCGCAGCATTGGGGGCTGCACTGTGGTGGTAACAGCAGGAACTGTTAGCGAGGACCTTGCAGCGGCGAACCCTGTCCCAGAGATAGATGGGTCGGCCAATGAAAATGGAGAGTCAGACAGTCAATGCGCTGAAGAGGAGGTCAGAAGGAGGCGCCGCGTGAAGCTTCATGTGCACAGGCAGCACCTGTCCTTTGAGGACCTGCTGGGCCGGGTAGGTTCCTGAAGACTGCAGCTGAGCAGGGGAACCAGAAGGCATATCTGTCAGGTCATGCTGCACATACAACTGTGCCGGTATGGGGTGGACACCCGCTCCCAGTGAGCGTTAAGGTGACGGTCGCGCTAAATCTTCGAGGCATCGTACGGGGACCTGTCCTGCAACTTGCAGACCTCGGTGCACAAGTGCATCCGCGCCATCATTGACTACCTGTATGCCCGGTCGGCAGAATACATCAAATGCAATGTGGACCGAGACCACCAGCATGCCCAGGCAGAAGGGTTCACAGTTATTGCCATTATGCACTCGGTAAAGGGAGTGATCGACGGGATGCATGTCACCTTATGAGCACAGGCGCACGACAGCCGGTCTTCACAAAACGAAAGTGGTTCCACTCGATGAACATACAGCTGGTGTGCGACCATGTGCGCACAGAGTGGGCGACCTTCCTCTGAAACTGTTTCACATTTCCTGTGACTGTTCCACGTCCCTCTGGGACTGTGCCACCTCCCTCTGAGACTGTGCAAAATCACCCAGTGACTGTCTCAACTCCCTCTGTGACAGGCTCAGGTCGGCCAAATCCTGGATTATTGCTGAAAATACCACATGTACTCCCTGGCTCTGTGACTGCATCTTTACAATCGATGGATCAGCACATTACAGAAGTCCTAGGCTCTGAAGCAGAGATTACCGCCCAAGATTCCTCTAACATCGATGCTCATTTGCAATAGAGTGGGCAATAGAGTGGCCAATCCCCGTACGGAGTGGCTGTTTAGCACAGGGCTCAATCGTTGGTTTTGAAAGCAGACCAGGAGCACGGTTCGATTCCCGTAACAGCCTCCCCGAAAAGGCGCCGGAATGTGGCGACTAGGGGCTTTTCACAGTAACTTCATTTGAAGCCTACTTGTGACAATAAGCGATTTTCATTTCAATCTACATGATGCCTTGTGGTGCTCATCATGGATCCTTATGAATCTCCTTCACGCAGCAGGAGCACTGCCATCTTGAATGGAAAACGCAGCAGGTGCTTGCAAATATCTTTACGGGCAGGTATCTTTCCAAGTAACCCTTCACCTGACTTGCAACTCTTTGGCCAGTGCGGCACTGTCGCTGGTTCAAAATGTTGAAATTGCCCGCTTCACAGCACAATGGGGGCATTTGCACAAAATGGGGAGAAGCGTTTAAATAAGACATCTTGACCATGACTTTCTTAAGTGAAATTAAGGAACGTAATTATATCTGGCCTAGCCATAGATGCGTACATCACAGGAATGATAAAATAAGCAGAATAATAATCCTTATTGGTGTCACTAGTAGGCTTACGTTAACACTGCAATGAAGTTGCTGTGAAAATATCATTGTCGCCACACACCGGCGCCTGTTCGGTTACACAGAGAGAAAATTCAGAATTTCCAATTCACCAAACAAGCACGTCTTTCGGGAGTTGTGGGAGGAAACCGGAGCGCCCAGAAGAAACACACGCAGACACAGGGAGAACCTGCAGGCTCGTTACAGACCATGACTCAAGCCGGAAATCGAAAGCGGGCCCCTAGAGCTGTGAAGCAACAGTGATAACCACTGTGCTCCCGTACTGCATCCAAAGTCAACTCCAAACTCAGAAGGACGGGAAACACATGTGCACTGCCCTAGAGTGAGGATAATGTAGATCAATTGTTGATAACCCACAGGCTGAAGAAGAACAGAGAGATCTGAGATGCAAGAATGTAGCCTGTCAAATTATACTTGAACGAGGTATTTGAAGTGAAGACGGACGAAAGGATATCCACTGAGTTTAGGAAGGTTTTCGTGGGACGGGAATTCGAATGCTTTGTCAGCAAAAAAAAAGGTTTAAAAACTCTATGGAAATGCATGGGTTCATGAGTAGGCGGAACTTAACCACAGCAAAGAAATATAATTGTTTGACAACTATGCTGAGAGCACAGTTAAGGAATGATCACAGTTCCCACATTCACATGAAAACAGATAGCAAAGCACTACCAATATGGCACCTATTTGATTTTTGACAGAAAATGCAATATATGAAATTATATTATCATCGAAAATGATTAGAATGCCAGGGTGACACAGCGGGTAAACAATGCTGCCTCACAGCGCCAGGGATATGGGTTCGATTCTGACTGCGTAAAGTGTGCATGGAGTATTCAAACGGTTAGCCGAGGTACGGGGATATGGCGGGTGTGGGCTTAGGTAGGGTGTTCTATCGAAGGGCCTGTGCTGACTCGGTGGTCCAATAGGCCTTCTTCTGCACTGTCGGGATTTTATGATGATTCCATGATGATTGAACACATTGTGTTCCTTTTCACTACAAAATTAAATGCTGAGATGTGCCTCACATCTTTAATATCATGAATATTTTTGATAGTGGGAAAAGGCGAACGTGGTAATACAGCGAATAGTAGTACATCATGGTTACCAGAGTGTGGCAGACCGACAGAAGATGCAAAAATGCAACTTTCGAGCAATTATTGTCAGCGTAGGGAAAATAGCTTTAAACTGAGTAACGCACGGTTAATGTGTAAAAATTTGGATCAAAAAAGGTGAGCCAAAAATATTAATAATAATCTTTATTGTCACAAGCAGGCTTATATTAACAATGCAATGAAGTTACTATGAAAAGTCCCTCGTCGCCACATTCCGGCGCCTGTTCGGGTACACGGAGGGATAATTCAGAATGTCCAAATTACCGAAAAGCACGTCTTTCAGGACTTCTGGGAGGAAACCCACGCAGACACCGGGTCAACGTGCAGACTCTGCAGAGAGAGTGACCCAAGCCGGGAATCGAACCTGGGACCCTGGCGCTGTGCAGCAACAGTGCTAACCATTGTGCACCATGCCGACAAAAGTGGATCAGTGGGGGTTAAATAAAGGGGGAACAATATCGGAAGAAACAGAAGTCCAGAGAGGTAACAGTATTATTATTAGATTTCAAAATGAAGTAACCTTACCCCTAGATGTAACACACCCACAATTAGATCTGTCAACTCATTCTAAAAGTGGAAAAGACAGGGATAACTGATAACCCTGACAATAAAGGGTCACAAGAGGACAACAATGAGAAAAATATTTTAATGCAGAAAAACAGGAAATTGTATTGATATTGGAATAGATTAGGAATATCCGTGGTCAAAAATCAATGGTGAGTTATATTATATCGCTTCTTACAGTAGTCACGCAATTCCACAGAGCATTAGGTGTGGGGACGTAATTATTCACATAAACTGGACCAGTAAAATTGGCATTGGTAGTCTTGAATTTGACTGTGTGCCATAATTCGGAGAGAGGTTTTCGAGCATAATGATATGTGAACAAACTGTGGATTCATTTGTTTTAGTTCCTGCATTGTGCAATGAGGATTTCTAAATTAGTAATGCTGAAGAAAACGGATCAAATGGGAAGAAGAGATCATAATATATTTAAATCCTACAGTAGGTTTGAAACCGATGTACCGCAATGAAAAGCACCCAATACTAACCTGAAACAGCGGTAATCACAAAGGCACGAGTGGATGATGGCTAATGTTAATTTGGTAAATAGTTAAAATATGACAGCAAATGTTTTTTCTTTACATTTAATCAACGATTAGCAAAGGTGGACAGGGTGAATATCACTGAAAAATAAAACGCAGCAAAATATATCCTTCCGAGAATCAGAAAGGACCTTAAGGATGATATTATATTCCGTCCGGACAAAGAAACAAACGAATGTATACAATTGTTATTTTTCTCTGTGTTTCAAACAGGACGATTGACGTGCCTCTTAATATATGCAGCTGGTCACATACTGGTTTCTGGACATTTCCAAACACTTTGAAAGCGAACAAAGGCCAGATATCACGCCTCCTGGGAGGTGACACTCCTTGCATTGAATGAATATACTAACCAAGGCAAAACCATGGTTTAGCAGACGGAATGTCTGCCCTATACAGCTACACAGAAAAGCAGCTGTATGTAACTACCAGTCTGAAAGGTGGTGTGCACTTTCCACCATGGACTACACTAAAACATAAAGGCTTTCAGACAGAGACCTCGAAAATTAAAAACAATGTCACATTACCGAGGCAAGAGTTGTCCCTATTACTTTAATTCGTAAGATGTTGCATCTTACTCTTTTTTTAAATAAATTTAGAATAGCCAGTTACTTTATTTTCCATATAAGGGGCAATTTAGCGTGGCGAATCCACCTAACCAGCACAACTTTGCGTTGTGGGGCTGAAACCCACGCAGACACGGGGAGAATGTGCAAACTCCAGACGGACAGTTACCCAGAGCCGGGATTCGAAACCGGGTCCTCAGCGCCACAGGACCAGTGCTAACCACTGCGCCACAACCCACTCCCGCTATTGGTCACTCTTTGACCTCTCAAGAGATGCATGACTCCTGGAAGCAAACTACCGTCGTCCACCATTTACCATCTCATAGGTAGCAGCAGAGGAGATCATGCACAGGTTTCTAATTGTCTGACCCTCATCGGCACTGCGAAATATGGGAATATATGATCTTGTGCCTTCAAGCGTAATGCAACTCTCTCTCTGCCTTTATCCATCATGGAAATCGAATGGAAAGATGTGTCACTCGGCAAGAGCCAGAGAACTACCCTGTGCAGTGGTACGCAATTAAACATTTGATTCTGCAGTAAGGAATAATTAAATCCGCAACTCATAGTGTTCGAAGAATATTGGCGTTGCCCGTTTCTTTCTCTCAGCCCTCTTTTGTCGTAGGAATGCAAAGGTGCAATGGTTGCAAAACCCCTGTTTCGCTTTCTTTTGCGTGGGTGAGGTAACCTAACCCTCTAAATATGCTGGCTCTCCAGTTTGCTGGGGGTGTATTCATAGACATTTGGAGCACTGCAAAATTGAGAGAGAAATCAAAAAGGACGGACGGTGAGAAGAAAAATCAGGGTTGTTTGAATTAACCACGCCTCTCCTCCCCCCGCCCCCCCCCAACCCTGCCCCGCCCTTCTGTCAGGAACAATTAAATAAAATATTTATAATGTTCGATACAACATATGTTAGAGAGCTGGACATGTGTCCGTAACTGTAAAAGGGCCAGAAATAGTCCATAGAAGGAAGAAGCATTGAAACCGAGGATAAACGAGCATGGAAAATACAACCAAAGGGAAAGATGAATTGCAGAAATGTTTGAAAGGCAATGAGTCTCAAGAAAAGGTCACACCCGCAGAAATGCAAAACGATTTAATTATAAGAAATCATGACGCTCATGGATGGGTTCGGGGCCTTCTAGGGCTACAATTGCAACCGGGCAAAATTGAGGTTTTTCCGGTGAACCCGAATGGGGCAGGTACAGAGCTCTCGGGTCTACACTTCAAAATAACCCAAAACAAATTCCGCTACTGGGGAACCAGAAAGCCCGCGACAACACACGGATCCACAAGTGGAATTTGACCAATCTGGCGGAGGAAGTCAAAAATGACCAACAGAGATGGGATTCACTGCTACTTTCCCTGGCAGGCAGAGTGAAGACGGTCAAGATGGACGTATTGAAAAGTTCTTTATCCCCAAGGCCTTTTTCCAAAGAACAGATAAAATTATTATGGTGTTTGTATGGAAGGATGGGGGGGGGGGGGGGGCGAGATAATCCAAACACTTCCAAGACAACAAGGCAGAGGAGAAGACGCCTGGACCTTCCGATCTTGCAATGCGACGACTAGGCAGCCAAGAGGGTGAGGGGACGGTTAAGGGAACCGACCAAGGAATGGGTGAGACTGCAGTAGTCCTTCTTCGCGGGAATGACACTCCAAGCCGTAGCTACGACAGCGCTCCCATCAACACTGGTAAAGTAGACATCGAGCCCAGTGGTAGTAGCAGCGCAATGAAATCTGCAACTAGATGGGACAGCACTCTGGCTTAACAAATGTGTCTATCATCAGTCCCATCTGTGATAACCACAGATTCCACCCAGCCATTTGAGACCCCGATTTTATGAGGTAGAGATAGGGTGTGGAGACGCGAGCGCTGAGAGCCTGCTACATGGGGGATAGACTTGCATCCTCGGACAATCTGATGCAGAGACTAGAACAACCAAATGGACAAGAGTTCCGACGGTTAGAAATCAAAAACGTTCTCCACCAGGACACGACAATGTACCCTAGAGCCCCGATAGACGCAATTCTGGAGGAACTACTGGACGGGTACAGTGTGGAGAACGGGAACTTGGGAAATAAACTTTTAGAATGGGCGAGAACGCCAGTAGACTGAGCAAGACAGAAATGGCAAGACAAACTAGGGATGGTAGTAGGGTGGGGACTCTGGAGCTAAGCACTAAGTCGACCCCATTCTACCTCCTGCTGGGCAAGCCTCATGCAGTTTAAAGTGGTGCAGAGAGCGCACAGAGGGCATAAATGAAAAGGGAGGGAGAATGGGGAGGGGGGGGGGTTGCGTGGAAAGCAGGAGCAAGGGGGAAGTTTAGAAGAAGGAGAAACATGTAAATTGTAAATAATAACCGTTTAGATCACCTCCTGTATAGTGTAGAAATGTTAAATTCAATACAAATGTTTATAAAAAAGAAGATACCATTTTACAGCAGACCATTAAACTAGGGCTTAATATTCCAGGTCAGGTGGGTTTTAAGAACCCAGGATATACAGCGAGATCTTACTGCTTTTCCTGGAGAAGGGACGCCGCAGCTTTTGAACAACAACCAATTGATTGAAGAATGTGCGTGCTGGCATAACATGTTGTCAGGATTAACGCAGGGATTTCTTAACTTTAGCAAACCTTGTAACAAGAGGAGGCCATTCATCCCATTATTCCCGTGGAGGCTCTTTGAAAGAGGCATCCGATTAGTCCAGGCCCCTCCTCTTTCCCTGTAGTTGTGCATTTCCCCCTTCAAGATTTATTAAATTTGAAGCTATTATTGAATCTGCTGTCATCACCTGATCATAAAAATTCAGTATATTTTTATAAGTGTTCCAGGAAACTTTTCAAACACAAGCCACTGCAAGTAAGGGGAAACCACGTAAAGCCACTTCATTGACACATTTGCTTGTAGTTTTTCTCCAGGTAAAAGAAATGCAGACCTCTCGAAATGCAGCCGAGCGTGGTCTGCGGGAGCATTTGAGCAATGTCGTCGAAGCTTTGACTGACTGTTTCCTGGGACTGTCTCGGACATATTGATGAGGGGCTGGTGCGGTGGTTGTGGACAACAAAGATATTGCGGGAAAAGGTGGATGTAATTGGAGGTCTATCCATCTTTGCAAACACTGCCCACTGTCTGGTGTCAGGATTGGGATGGTCTCAGTGCCGTGAATGCTTCGCTGGTGCAAATTTTACTCAAGATCCAACAAGAATCCTGAAGATGGACATAACCTCCAGAATAGGAAGGAATGAAAGGACGTGAAAGCTAATCAATAAAGTTCAAGCTCACTTACTAAACAAAAATCGTTGGTAACAAATACATTTCAGAGACTTTGAGGCAATATATTGTGCTTTCCTTTACAATTGAAGGCAAAACTCTATGCCATAAATGGAGGGTAATATGATTGATTAAATTCATATAATTAATATTAACACATAAGTAAATGATATTAGATAAACTTATATACGACGATATTTCGAGTATAATGACCTACATCGTCGGTTCCATAATGAGATCAACAGGGTGAATGAATGCATTTGCTTTAATTGTGCACAGCACCCTTGGTTCTGGGACCGTTCCCAACAGTTAGGAAGTTAGAAATTGCAAGATCCTATTCAATGAAAGAGAGATGGAGAAGAAGCAGTGAAATACAGGCCAGTTAGTCTGACAGCAGAATAGGTGAATTCTTGGAATCTTTCAAGGACGTGTTAAGGAAAATCCCAAGGCTTTTTACACGTACATAAAAAGCAAGAGGGTAGCCAGGGAAAGGGTTGGCCCACTGAAGGATAGGCAAGGGAATCTATGTGCGGAGCCAGAGGAAATGGGCGAGGTACTAAATGAATACTTTGCATCAGTATTCACCAAAGAGAAGGAATTGGTAGATGTTGAGTCTGGAGAAGGGGGTGTAGATAGCCTGGGTCACATTGTGATCCAAAAAGACGAGGTGTTGGGTGTCTTAAAAAATATTAAGGTAGATAAGTCCCCAGGGCCTGATGGGATCTACCCCAGAATACTGAAGGAGGCTGGAGAGGAAATTGCTGAGGCCTTGACAGAAATCTTTGGATCCTCGCTGTCTTCAGGGGATGTCCCGGAGGACTGGAGAATAGCCAATGTTGTTCCTCTGTTTAAGAAGGGTAGCAAGGATAATCCCGGGAACTACAGGCCGGTGAGCCTTACTTCAGTGGTAGGGAAATTACTGGAGAGAATTCTTCGAGACAGGATCTACTCCCATTTGGAAGCAAATGGACGTATTAGTGAGAGGCAGCACGGTTTTGTGAAGGGGAGGTCGTGTCTCACTAACTTGATAGAGTTTTTCGAGGAGGTCACTAAGATGATTGATGCAGGTAGGGCAGTAGATGTTGTCTATATGGACTTCAGTAAGGCCTTTGACAAGGTCCCTCATGGTAGACTAGTACAAAAGGTGAAGTCACACGGGATCAGGGGTGAACTGGCAAGGTGGATACAGAAGTGGCTAGGCCATAGAAGGCAGAGGGTAGCAATGGAGGGATGCTTTTCTAATTGGAGGGCTGTGACCAGTGGTGTTCCACAGGGATCAGTGTTGGGACCTTTGCTGTTTGTAGTATATATAAATGATTTGGAGGAAAATGTAACTGGTCTGATTAGTAAGTTTGCAGACGACACAAAGGTTGGTGGAATTGCGGATAGCAATGAGGACTGTCTGAGGATACAGCAGGATTTAGATTGTCTGGAGACTTGGGCGGAGAGATGGCAGATGGAGTTTAATCCGGACAAATGTGAGGCAATGCATTTTGGAAGGGCTAATGCAGGTAGGGAATATACAGTGAATGGTAGAACCCTCAAGAGTATTGAAAGTCAAAGAGATCTAGGAGTACAGGTCCACAGGTCATTGAAAGGGGCAACACAGGTGGAGAAGGTAGTCAAGAAGGCATACGGCATGCTTGCCTTCATTGGCCGGGGCATTGAATATAAGAATTGGCAAGTCATGTTGCAGCTGTATAGAACCTTAGTTAGGCCACACTTGGAGTATAGTGTTCAATTCTGGTCGCCACACTACCAGAAGGATGTGGAGGCTTTAGAGAGGGTGCAGAACAGATTTACCAGAATGTTGCCTGGTATGGAGGGCATAAGCTATGAGGAGCGATTGAATAAACTCGGTTTGTTCTCACTGGAACGAAGGAGGTTGAGGGGCGACCTGATAGAGGTATACAAAATTATGAGGGGCATAGACAGAGTGGATAGTCAGAGGCTTTTCCCCAGGGTAGAGGGGTCAATTACTAGGGGGCATAGGTTTAAGGTGAGAGGGGCAAGGTTTAGAGTAGATGTACGAGGCAAGTTTTTTACGCAGAGGGTAGTGGGTGCCTGGAACTCGCTACCGGAGGAGGTAGTGGAAGCAGGGACGATAGGGACATTTAAGGGGCATCTTGACAAATATATGAATAGGATGGGAATAGAAGGATACGGCCCCAGGAAGTGTAGAAGATTGTAGTTTAGTCAGGCAGTATGGTCGGCACGGGCTTGGAGGGCCGAAGGGCCTGTTCCTGTGCTGTACATTTCTTTGTTCTTTGTTCTTTTGTTTGCCATGTTTTAAAAAAAGTACTTTATAATTAGTACAAGTCAGCGTGATTTTCGGAATGGGATCTTTTCGTTTATTTTGAGGATATAACTCGTTGCATCGATAAAATGGAACAAGGAGATGTGGTCTGCTTTGTTTAAGAAAATGCATCTATACAAGGTGCTGGAAGGCAAGTTAATAGAAATAGAATGGCTCATCGTGTTCGTTTCATACATCAGCTGCAGAGGATTATATTTGATATGAAACAGAGAGTAGGGAAAAAGATAAACATTTTTAAGTTGGAAAGCAGTGACAAGTGGAATGCCGCAAAGTTGGCTTCCGCTATCGCGATCAGCAATCGACGTTTGATTGTATAATATCCCATGAAACGCCAAAAATCTACCTTAGAAGTGGATAACAAATGAATTCAAGAAACCCTTCATACCGAATGAATGGTCAGTATATTGAAATTGTTCCCATCGGGAGAAGCCAAGTATTTAAGTGGAACTCCGATTGGTACGTGAAGTACAGGAGGATTAAAGCAATGTAGATTGGCTGAGATTCGTGGGGGTGGCACAAATGAAGATATGAGAGGGAGAAAACAGTAGTTGCACTGAGTGTAAACGCCATTCCTGCTTACTGCATGTTTATTCATTTATTTCCACTTGTTACTTTTTCTTTGCTGCTACATTTTTGATCCACGAATTTTTGATCCACGAAGCAAAGACACATGTGTGTTTAAGGCAGCCTGCATTTTTAATTCAAGCAAGAGAATTCAGCAGGAGGAGATAGTATTCGGCTGGTCTGTGCTGGTTTCAATTGAAGTTGTAGCCTGGCCTGTATCAGTCAGAAGAGATGGACTGGGACTCGGTTTGATTGATTTGGATCGTGGCTAAGGAATTGGCCCAGAGGGCAGTGCTCTGTCCGCTAACGGGTGGTGATTGGATTTTTTCCCAGTGGGATGGGTCAGAATTACTAAGTTTTTAGTTTGATTTCAGTTTGATGCCAGGCAGGCTGAGGGAGGACCTGCTAGTCTCTACATTCCGGTTTTTCTCCATTAAGGCTGTGTTTCTAAACTGGGAGGGACTCTATCTACAAGGGAAACATTATGGGAAGTGCAAAGTTCAGAATATGCTAAGTTTACCCAGAAAGACGGGTGCGAATCGGCGACCTCGCCTTCCATAAGGTTTGCTACCTGTCAGTGCTGCACTTTCAAAACTGCAAAAGCCTGACGGCATATCACGGACTTGAAGAAATTACTGATGAGAAAGACGATGCCTCTCCAGGAAACATGGGGGATTGGTATTTGAGAACTACAGGAAGTCCATTACTTGGGCAAAATAAAGTCGGCAATCAACAAGTCGACTGTGAACGAAACATGCTGAGAACAATCAACTGAAGCAAAGACTCTTTCATCATGCGCTGATGTTTTTTTTAACCCTTTCCACACTTTGTCTGCCGTGTCTGTGTGTGTGTGTGTGTAGAGGGCGGGAGTCCAGTTAAAGTGGGTGTAGGGGAATTTATTCATATTTTACCAACTATACATGCTGCGTATTTCATGATAATTCTTGCAATAAATAAACAGCAGTTGTATACAAACTTGCGAAGCTGGTGACTTCTTATTGGGCAACCAAGAAACAAAGCTCTCGCCTATTGTTATAATAGTTATTGGTTAAATCACTTGTGTTGTGATTCTGGGACGGGTGTGGTTTCCAATTCACCGCACACTTGCCTTTGGTGTTCTGGGTGTTGAAACATGATTGACACGTTTATCTACTTCAAGCAATAAATTATTCACTCTTAATTGGAATTTTGTTCATCAAAGTCATCCACCTTTTTACATTATTGAACGCATACTTTCAAAAAAACTGGACAGGTTCAAAGGCGCCAGTTACAACATAATCGGTATCTCCCAGAAATCACTAAAATGATGGGAATTCGCGTCAATAAGCCTGACATAAAAACGTTAATTAGGTTAAAAAAAAAACTGCTCTTCGATGCCTAGTTTGGGTTACACGAAGGCCAATCATCTCCTGTCGTCATTAGAGTTTGTCTCAACATGGGGCAGCACGGTAGCACAGTGGTTAGCACAGTTGCTTCACAGCTCCAAGTTCCCAGGTTCGGTTCCCGGCTTGGGTCACTGTATGTGCGGAGTCTGCACGTTCTCACGTGTCTGCGTGGGTTTCTGGGTGCTCCGGTTTCCTCCCACAGCCCTAATATGTGCGGGTTAGTTGGATTGGCCATGCTAAATTGCCATACGTGTCCAAAAAATATTAAGTGGGGTTACTGAGTTATGGGGATAGGGTGGAGGCGTGGGCTTGAGTAGAGTGCTCTTTCCAACGGCCGGTGCAGACTCGATGGGTCGAATGGTATTCTTCTGCACCGTAAATGTGATGATTCGAACTAAATTTTGGAAGTGATGTGACAATGACTTCCAGAATATCCAAGCATCAATTCAATACGTATGGGCTTTAATTGCACCGCAAAAGTTTAGTCAATGAGAATACGTGGTGAAATGCTGAATTGGTCGGAGTCATACCAGTACAAAGAAAGCAGTCAAATCTATGTGAGGGCCATGACAACCCAGCATGCATTTGTAGAGTAAAACAGAATGCAAGTTTTATTAACAACGATGTGTACAAAGTTCCCGACTGTTTTCCTCTCCAGCCTGCCGCTGGCTAGCTCGACTTATACAGCTGCACTGCTAATGGTTGTTCTGCACTACTCATTTGGGGATCTTTTTTCCTCAAGGAATATTGGATAACCAATTGTTCCATGCCAACAGCATCCAGGCACGATAAAACACAAATCATGGCAGCACGGATCATTAATGCAAGAGTGCCCTGGGGTAGAACATAGAACAATACAGCACAGTACAGGCCCTTCGTCCCACAATGCTGTGCAGACCATTTATCCTAATCTAAGATCAACCTAACTTAGACCCCTTCAATTTATTGCTGTCCATGTGCCTGTCCAAGAGTCGCTTAAATGTCCCAAATGACTCTGACTCCTCCATCTCTGCTGGCAGTGCATTCCCCGCATTCACCACTCTCTGTGTAAAGAAACTACCACTGAAATCTCCCCTATACCTTCCTCCAATCACCTTAAAATTATGTTCCCTCGTGACAGCCATTTCCGCCCTGGGGAAAAGTCTCTGGCTATCCACTCTATCCATGCCTCTCATCACCTTGTACACCTCTATCTTGTCACCACTCTTCCTTCTTCGATCCAGTAAGAAAGGCCTTGACTCCCTCAACCTTTCTTCATAACACATGCCCCCCAGTGGAGGCAGCTTCCTAATAAATCTCCTCTGCACCCTCTCCTAAGCATGCACATCCTTCCTATAATGAAGCGACCAGAACTGGACATAATATTCCACGTGTGGTCTTACCAGGGTTTTATAGAGCTGCAGCAAAGCCTCGCGGCTCTTAAACTCAATCCCCCTGTTAAGGAAAGCCAACACACCATACGCCTCCTTAACAACCCTATCAAACTGGGTGGCAACTTTCAGGGATCTATGTACATGGACACCAAGATCCCTCTCGTCCTCCACACAGCTAAGAATTCTGCCTTTAACCCTGTATTCAGCATTCAAATTCGACCTTCCAAAATGAAGCATTTCACATTTATCTAGCTTGAACTCCATCTGCCACATCTCAGTCCAGTTCTGCATCCTGGCGATGCCCAGTTGTAATCTGCAAAAGCACTCTACGCTATCTACAACTCCGCCAACCTTCGTGGCATCGGAATACTTACTAAACCACCCTTCCATTACCTCACCCAAGTCATTTATAAAAACCACTAAGAGCAGAGGTCCCAGAACAGATCCCTGTGGGACATCACTTGTCACCGACCTGCAGGCGGATTACTTTCCATCCACTATCACTCGCTGTGTTCTTTCACCCAGCCAATTCTGTATCGAGACAGACAAATTTCCCTGTACCCCATGCCCCCTAACCTTCTGAATGAGACTACCATGGGGAACCTTATCAAATGCCTTAATTAAATCCATATACACCACATCCACTGCCCGACCTTCATCAATGTGTCTCGTCACATCCTCAAAGAATTCAATGAGGCTGGTGAGACATGACCTGCCCCTCACAAAGCCATGCTGACTGTCTTTAATCAAACTATGTTTTTCTAAATAATCATGAATCGTATCTCTCACAATCCTTTCCAATACTTTGCTCACCACAGACGTAAGACTGACTGGTTTGTAATTCCCAGGGATTTCCCTATTCCCTTTCTTGAACAGGGGAACAACATTCACCTCCCTCCAATCATCCGGTACTACTCCAGTGGAGGGTGAGGACGCAAAGATCATCGCCAACGGCGCAACAATCTACTCCCTGGCTTCCTGAAGTAACCTTGCATATATCCCGTCAGGCCCTGCGGACCTATCTATCCTGCTGCTTTCCACAATTTCCAGCACATCCTCCTTCTTAATATCAACCTGTTCGAGTCTATGAACCTGATTCACGATGTTCTGCTGAGCAACAAGGTCCCTCTCTCTCGTGAATACTGAAGCGAAACATTCATTTAGGGCCGCCCTTATCTCCTCAGACTGAGGCACAAGTTGCCTCTACTATCCCTGATCGACCCTACTCTCACTCTGATCATCCTTTTATTTCTCACATAAGTGTAGAACGCCTTGGGGTTTTCTCTAATCCTTCCCGCTAGGTACTTTTCATATCCTCTTCCAGCTCTCCTAAGTCAATTTTTGAGTTCTTTCCTGGCTGCCTTGTAACCCTCTAGCGCCGTGCCAGATCCTTGCTTCCTCAACCTTACGTAATCTTCCTTCTTCCTCTTGACCAGGAGCTCCACTTACCTTGTCATCCAAGGCTCCTTCACCTTACCATTTCTTCCTTGTCTCAGTGGGACAAAACTATCCAGCGCTTTCAGCAAGTGCTCCTTAGACAATCCCCACATTACTGTTGTGCATTTCCCCAACAACAATTGTTCCCAATTTTTGCTCCTCAGCTCCTGTCAAATAGCAGTATAATTTCCCCTCCCCCAATTAAATACCTTCCCATACTGTCTGTTCCTGTCCCTCTCCATTACTATGGTAAAGGTCAAGGAGTTGAGGTCATTGTCACCGAAATGCTCTCCCACCGAGACAGCTGACACCTTGCCTGGTTTGTTGTCAAGCACCAAATCTAATATGGCCTCCTCGCTAGTCGGCCTATCTATATATTGAGTCAGGAATCCTTCCTGTGCACACCTGAAAAAATCTGTTCCATCCAAACCATTTGCATTAACGAGGTTTCAGTCAATATTAGGATAGTCACCCATGACAACATCTCTGTTACTTCTGCACCTTTCCAAGATTTGTCGCCCAATCTGTTCCTCCATCTCTCTGCTGCTATTGGGGGATCTATAGAAAGCACCTAATAAAGTGACTGATCCGTTCTTGTTTCTGACTTCCACCCATACTGACTCAGAAGACACACCCTCCTCGACTACCTCCTTTTCTGCAGCTGTGATGTACTCCGTAACTAACAGTGCCAGTCGCCCTCCTCTTTTACCTCCCTCACTGTTCTTAAAACATCTAAACACCGAACATCTGTCAACCATTCCTGCCCCTGTGAAATTCATCTCTCCGTAATGGCCACACCATTGGAGTTCCAAGTACTGATCCATGCTCTAAATTCATCTCCCTTTCTCCTGACACTCCTTGCATTGAAATTGACACAACTTAATCCATTCCACTGAGTGCAACTTTGCCCTATCAACTGTCTATCCTTCCTAACAGAGGCACTGCACACTATTTATGCCTGTTCAGCAGCTACCCTATCCTCTGATCCATAGCTCTGGTGCCCAACCCCCTGGCAAACTGTTTCAACCCGCCCAAAGAGCTCTAGCAATCCTTCTTCCCGGGATATTGGGGCCCGTCCAGTTTAGGTGCAATCAGTCCTTCATGTACAGGTCCCACATTCCCCAGAAGGCATCCAAATGATCCACATATCTGAAGCCTTCTCTTCTAGCCCAGCCCTGTAGCCACCAGTTCATCTGCACTCGCTCTCTGTTCCTTGCCTCACTTGCACGTGGCACCGGTAGCAACCTGGAGATTACTACTCTGCTTGTCTTGCTCTTTAGCTTCCAACCTACACCCACAAATCACGTTTTAGATCCTCATCCCTTTTCTTAGCTATGTCGTTGGTGCCTATGTGCACCACGACATCTGGTTGCCGCCCCTCCCCCTTAACAACCCTGTAGCTTCGATCCGGGACATCGCTGACCCTGGCACCCTGGAAGCAACATACCTTCCGGGAGTCTCGTTCACGACTACAGAATCTCGTATCCATTCCACTAACCATTGAGTCTCCCTTCACTATTGCTTTTCTATTCTCCCCCATTCCCTTCTGAGCCACAGAGCCAAGCTTAGTGCCAGAGTCCTGACCGCTAGGACCTCCCCCTGTAGGTCATCCCCCGAACAGCATCCAACACGGTATACCTGTTTTGAGGGGGAACGGCCACGGGGCATCCCTCCACTGTCTGCCCGTTCCTTTTCCTTCCCCTGACTCTAACCCAGATAATCTTGTCCTGCACCTTGAGTGTGGCTACCTCCCTGTTACACCCTATAACCCCCACTGCCTCGCGCATGGTCCGACGTTCATCCAGCTCCCGCTCCTCTGAGGTCTCTGAGGAGCTGGAGTTGGGCGCACTTCCCGCAGCTGTGGTCAGTGGCGACACCAGTGGTGTCCTTCACCACCTACATCATACAGGAAGAGCATGCAACTGCCCGAGCATCCATCCCCTCTGATCTGATTTCCCAAAGAGATTTAAAAGGAAAAAAGGATTAAGCATCCGTTAAGCCGTTAAATATATATATATATATCTGCTGCTACTCTTTCAAGTAAACGCTCTAAAATTAGTGATTCTGCCAAATTATACAAAAATAGTTTGCTGCCCCCGAAAAACAAAAACAGAAGCAAAAAAAAAACTCTTATCTTACAGAATATAGCTGCTCTGTGAACCAACTGGAGCTCTGTCCTCCAACTCTGTTCCCAGTCAGCTGCACTCTCTGTACACTCCCGGCTCCCTTCATGCTCTTTGAGGAAATGTAGGAATTGAAATGAAAGGAGCACCTTGCTCCCTTCTCACCAAACTCCCTCAGTCACGAAACTATCACTGTAACACTCAAATGCACTCAAATTCAGCACTCCGTGCAAACAAGGTCAGCACTGTAAGATGGTTCACCTTTATACTGTCTGACTCTAGCCTCTGAAAACTGGGCTAATCCAATTAACTAATTTACAAGCTACAGCTGCATGTAGAGCCTGAGTGAACTCTGTTTGAAACTCACCTTCTTCTAACCCGAAACAACTTGTAGGTGAGTGCTCCACAGTCTCCTTCCTAATTCCCAACCTGATCTGTCTCACCTTCTATCCTCCCAGCCCTGTGTCTGTGGTGCGCGTGGGAGTGGGACCACCTAGGGCCTGATACAGTAGGTCCCCTCCCGGGGTGAAGGCCCTGCTGCCTGCCTCTGCCCTCCCACCCCTCTGTCTGAGCTGGGAGTCGGACCATCCAGGGCTGCAGGTCCTGCCTTCTGTCCTCCCACCCATCTACCTGAGGTGGGAGTCGGACCTATTGCGGCCTATTGCTGCAGGCCCCCTTCTGCGGTGAAGACCCCGCTGCCTGCCTCTGTCCTCCCACCCCTCTGCCTGAGGTGGGAGTGGGACCATCTGGGCCTGGTGCTGTGCCCCTCTCCTGGGTTGAAGACCCTGCTGCCTATAAAAGGTCTCAGCCAAACAGCAACTTTTAAGTTAATTTAGTAAATAAAAGAAAGAATAGACTTTATATGAAAATGAACCCTTAATATCCCTCAGTCACCAAACTCTCACTGTAGCACTCAAATGCACCCAAATTCGGCAATCAGGGTGTAGACTGAAGCAAAAACGCCTCGGGCTTTATCGATAATATTCCGTCGATCAGAATGTCATTAACGAGGATATTATCTCATGAATGCACAGTGTTTACTATTATTTGCTCCTCTGCATAGACTGAAGGAATGGCCACTCTAAATGCCTCCTTAGTGTACATCGATTTGCAGGTTTGCTGGATTGACCATGATTAATGCGCTGAATTATGCGGATAAGGTGGGGAAGGGGGCCTAGATAAGATGCTCTTTTGGAGTGTCCGTGCTAACTCAGTGCGCCGAATGTCCTCCTTCTGCACCGCAAGGATTCTATGATTCTCTCAAGACAGCCGGGTCCTACTGCACCAATCCATTGACAATATTTGTCCTTGGATTGACCCGTTGAAATTGCAATTTGCGCCATATAACTGTCAGGCAATGACTATCTGCAAGAATAGAGAAGCTGAACATCGCCAGTTGACATTCAAATGCATTGCTATGTCCGAATCACCTTTAACGTGGTTCACGTTGATCAGAATATTTCTGTATCCGAATCACCATTAACGTACTGGTGGTTCACGCTGATCAGAATATTTACTGCCATAATTACATAATTCCATATCAATAGCAGAAAAGAGCCTGCCAATTCTGTAGACAGTGTCTTATCATTCCACATTCCAAAACCTCTCATAAGGCACAAGTTTAGAGTATGCTGGAATATTTTACATTTGCCTCGAGGAGTAGGACACATACACTCAATAACCCAGGCAATTCGTCTGGCCTCATTTGCATTCCATCATACAACTGAGAGTTCAATGGGGCAGTTACAACGAGTGGAAAAACGTCAATCCAGATTACGCAACTGACATCAACCGAGGCACTGGAAACGACAACCACACAGCTTGTCCAATCTATCTTGCTGAGGCTTCCGTGTTAATATCTAGGAACTTGTGTTAACACTTGCACAGAGTTGTCCCACAGCTGGATATAGCTATGCACACCAAAATTAATCGCATGACCAATGTTCCAGGCTGCTGCAGCACCGTCCCTCCATATGGCTTTGCCCATCAGCAGGAAAGACTCAACAATGCAGCTGTGCAGGGTAATACAACCGGGAGGAGGTTTCACCGTCTGTACTGACTAGTAACTCCAATCCCGTAACACACAGTGGTCATACACTAGCAAGGAAAAGTATTGCTGATTACCATCTGCCCTTTCCTCGGCTGATGAAACAACGCGTTATCCGTCCTCAAACCACGTAAAGGCATTTTCCCAGCACATAAGGTATATTGTGGCGTCGGCTATACCCGTTCTATCACTAAAGGTCCCTTGGTAGATTGCCGTGCTTCCAATATCCTAATGCAAAACTGAACCTGTTCTGGACAGTAGGAAAACCACCACGAATGGCTCTTGACCTCATTCTCATGAATCTACTTTGTGCAGTTTAAACATTGATAGAAATGAATAAAACTCAGCCCATGTGGTGGCAAAGTCGTGACTTCATAGGGAGGATGTACTCCAGCATTTTATTATTTAGCATTAACACCGTCCTAAGCATGACAGATTTGGCATTAGTTAGAAATCCAAAGATTAGAATCCAGAGAGTCCTGTAGCCATCAGCAGCAACTCCATATATAAACTAAAATTCGGAAGCTGATAGCCCGGGGAATCCCCAAGCCTGTAACTATGCCAAGTTATAAAGCTCAGTTCAATAAAGTGCGAATAAAGACACGCCAGGACCAGTCACAAGAGTATAAAAAATAGTGCCAATTCAGTCATTCAATTCCTCAGATTTATTATTCTAGATATTCACAATGACAAGGAGCATAACCATATAAGTTAAGCACGTGAGATTTCCCTAGTTGAAGGGACTAGAACAACGGGTAACGGAGCAGGCCATTTAGGTTTGAAATGAGGAGACATTTCTTCTCTCAGAGGTGGTTGAATATATGGAATTCGTCAGGGTGGAATATATTTGATAAAATGTTGAGTCCGCGAAAACGGAATGCATTGATAACAGTATTTATGCACTACGATAATTTCAAGGGTCCCTTCCCCGATTTGCACCAAGGCTGGGTATTTCATGCAGCGGGATTTTCCTTTTCCTTGGAAGTCACGCCTCCTTAAAGGGGAACACCGGCCCCGGTAAAGGGGGAGTTTATACTTCGGTAAAGTCTTGGGACATCGTATTGCCCTGGTCCCAGGACCTCCTTCGGGGTTAGAACAGAAAGGAAGACCGATTTACAGAGACTGAAAATGCCAAGTGCTATGGGAAAAGATAGGAACATAACAAGAACTAGTAGTAGGAGTAGGCCATCTGGCCTCTCGAGCCTGCTCCGCCAATCAATGAGATCATGGCTGATCTTTTGTGGACTCAGCTCCACTTTACGGCCCGAACAGGATAACCCGTTTTCCCTTTATTCGTCAGAAAACTATCTATCTTTATCTTAAAAACATTTAATGAAGGAACCTCTGCTGCATCACTGGGCAAGGAATTCCATCGATTCACAACCCTTTGGGTGACGAAGTTCCTCCCAAGCTCAGTCCTAAATCTACTTCCCCTTATTTTGAGGCTATGCCCCTTAGTTCTGCTTTCGCACGCCAGTGGAAAGAACCTGCCCGCATCTTTCCTATCAATTCCCTTCATAATATCAAATGTTTCTACAAGATCCCCCAGCATCCTTCTAAATTCCAAAGAGTACAGTCCCAGTCTACTCAACTTCTCCTCGTAATGCAACCTCTTCAGCTCTGGGATTAACCGAGTGAATCTCCTCTGCACACCCTCCAGCGCCAGTACGTCCTTTCTCAGGTAAGGAGACCAAAACTGAACATAATACTCCAGGTGTGGCCTCACTAACACCTTTTACAATTGCAGCATAACCTCGCTAGTCTTAAACTCCATCCCTCTAGCAACGAAGGACAAAACTCCATTTGGATTCTTAATCACCTGTTGCACCTGTAAACAAACTTTTTGCTACTCATGCACTAGCACACCCAGGTCTCTCTGCACAGCAGCATGTTTTAATAATTTATCATTTAAATAATTATCCATTTTGCTGTTATTCCTACCTAAATGGATAACCTCACATTTGTCAACATTGTATTCCATCTGCCAGACCCTAGCCCATTCACTTAACCTATCCGAATCCCTCTGCAGATTTCCGATATCCTCTGCACTTTTTGCTTTACCACTCATCTTAGTGTCGTCAGCAAACTTCGACACATTGCCCTTGGTCCCCAACTCCAAATCATCTATATAAATTGTGAACAATTGTGGGCCCAACACTGATCCCTGAGGGACACCACTAGCTACTGATTGCCAACCAGAGAAACACCCATTAATCCCCACTCTTTGGTTTCTATTAATTAACCAATCATCTATCCATGCTACTACTTTACCCTTAATGCCATGCATCCTTATCTTCTGCAGCAACCTTTTGTGCACCTTGTCGAAAGCTTTCTGTAAATCCAGATATGCAACATTCATTGGCTCCCCGTTATCTACCGCACTGGTAATGTCCTCACAAAATTCCACTAAATTAGTTAGGCACAACCTGCCCTTTATGAACCCATGCTGCGTCTGCCCAATGTGACAATTTCCATCGAGATGCCTCGCTATTTCTTCCTTGATGATAGATTCCAGCATCTTCCCTACTACCGATGTTGAACTAACTGGCCTATAATTACCCGCTTTCTGCCTACCTCCTTTTTTAAACAGCGGTGTCACGTTTGCTAATTTCCAATCCGCCGGGACCACCCCAGATTCTAGTGAATTTTGGTAAATTATCACTAGTGCGTTTGCAATTTCCCTAGCCATCTATTTCAGCACTCTGGGATGCATTCCATCAGGGCCAGGAGACTTGTCTAACTTTAGCCCCATTAGCTTACCCATCACTACCTCCTTAGTGATAACAATCATCTCAAAGTCCTCACCTGTCATAGCCTCATGTCCATCAGTCACTTGCATGTTATTTGTGTCTTCCACTGTGAAGACCGATCCACAAAACCTGTTCAGTTCCTCAGTCATTTCCTCATCTCCCATTATTAAATCTCCTTTCTCATCCTCTAAAGGACCAATATTTAACTTAGCCACTCATTTTTGTTTTATATATTTGTAGAACATTTTACGATCTGTTTTTATATTCAGAGCAAGTTTACTCTCATAATCTAGCTTACTCTTCTTTACAGCATTTTTAGTAGCTTCCTTTTGCCCTCTAAAGATTCCCCAGTGCTGTAGTCTCCCACTAATCTTTACCACTTTGTATGCGTTTTCCTTCAATATGACACTCCCTTATATCCTTAAATATCCACGGTCGATTTTCCCTTTTTCCACCGTCGTTCCTTTTTGTTGGTATAAACCTTTGCTGAGCACTATGAAAAATCGCTTCGAAGGTTCTCCACTGTACCTCAACTGTTTCCCCATAAAGTATTTGCTCCCAGTCTACGTTAGCTAGCTCTTCTCTCATCCCATTATAATCTCCTTTGTTTAAGCACAAAACACTAGTGTTTGATGTTACCTTCTCATCCTCCAGGAGAATGACTTTGAAATACAGAATCAGCCGTGCACACATTTAATGGGGGGGTTCGGCTCCAAGGGCCAATTGCCCGACATATACTTATATTTTCTATGTTTAGTGGGCAGCACAGTGGCGCAGTGCATTAGCCCTGTTGCCTCACGGCGCCGAGGTCCCTGGTTCGATCCCGGCACTGGGTCACTGTCAGTGTGGAGTTTGCACATTCTCCCCGTGTTTGCCTGGGTTTCGCCCCCACAACACAGAAATGTGCAGGCTCGGTGGACTGGCCACTCTAAATTGCCCCTTAATTGGAAAAAGTGAATTTGGTACTCTATATTTATAAAGAGATATACTTTGTATATTTCTATATCCAGGTTGCGGCAACAAGAGCAGATTGGAGGCTGCGAAATTGGCGTGTTTGCCTGTCAGTTTAAGGGTAAATCAATATGTTCAACAGTTTCAGCAACGCCCGCAATCTGCAGTAAAGAAAAATTCAACTGCCGCATGTAATCGAGCTTTGCATCGCCAGAACCTGCCCATTCTCTCCAAAGTGTATTACAAGAGTGTGATGATTAAAATCCCTTTACCGGGCGAAATGCAGATCTAAGAACACCGGAAGCTCGGCAGGAAAATGTTTATCAATCTGTCTGCCTCAGTGCCTTCAGTTGACAAATCATTCATGGTCATCTCAAAGATGCATTGCATCAAATCGTAATGGAGTCCGTGGGACAAGAAGAACGAAACCAGGTGAAAAGGCAAATCCGCAAATGAAAGCCTAAACTGTAAATTAACCCTTCCAGTTTCTAGGAAAACCAAGACTGAAATTCAAATTGCTGAAGATCAGAACAAGTGGAAAGGTTTGACAGCACAGAGTCAACAGATGTTAGTAAATGGCAATGCATTCAGTGCAGCACAAGCAGGTTAAAATGGACTGAGCCACTTCCAGAAGTTGGAAAGATGAAAAATCTAGCTGCTTCAGCCATTTCTGTTGATGGACTTGAAAGATCTACACCAGTCAGGTCGTCGGAGGCAGCGATGATGAGTTGCAGCCATCTATGATTTTTGGTAACGAACGTGCAGGCATAAATCGGGCTGTTTGTGCGAAGCAAACCCTCGGAGGTGAAGAGTTTAACTTGCATGAGGAAGAGGAAGGAAATTGTGACTGAGATCGGTTGCATAGATGTGTGGAGTGTACAACTGAGCCAATTTATAAGATGGCTCAATTGTATCACCAATTCAATGTATTTGTAGCCAAGGTTGCCGAAGATAGTGTTTAACGTGTGTTGTGTTTGACGCTTGTACAGTACAAAATAATTAAACAGTTTAATGCTGTGGTTTATGTTTTTCAGTAACTAACTCTGACTTCTAATTCTATCAATTTTGAAAAAAACTGATCGCTACTGAGATTTTAACAATCTCCAAAAGCCTCCTTCAACAGATATACTCGTCAATTATATTCATGTCCCCAGTCCAAACCCCACACGGACCTGATATAGAAATCAGCTTTTTCGTCATCTCAGGGGAAGATGTAAAACGTGTGGCTCACTTCAAAATCTCGTTGTGGGTGCAGCACACTGCAGCACATCAGACTGTTTAACAAGGTGGCTCAGTATTATTGAGGGACTGGGGACAATTTCTCGCGTTTACAGCAGCGCTCGCACCCCATTGGTAAATACAAATAATCGACTGTCATATATATACACAGTCTCCATGGCCATGGGAGTCTGGTATTCCACTCTACGTTTTGACGCACGCTAAGTAAAATTAACAACAACAAATCATCTCACTAAAACTTGACCTATGGAAACGCTTATGCTGTGGTGTTATTGAACAGTACAATATTTTCCAATCAACATATAAAAAGCACAGCAAATCAACGACCCTGTGTTTGAGGAATAGAGGCTTAATTTCGGTAAGTCGCATTAACTAAATGAGATGAGTGGTTGGATGCCTGCAGAACCTGAATATTCGACTGACATCCAATCTTATCATACAAATATTAAACCTGGGCATCAGATTGTACACATTTACAAAAAATCGATCGTTGTGTTAACTTACCAGGAACTCCAATGACAGTAAGGCTCACGTAATATATTTTTCTTATACTGAGAAAGATTGCAGACATTTTCTATGAGAGATGTGTCACTTTCTGCTGCAGTCAAACAAACTATATCGAACTGTGTGTCATTACGTTCCCAGAGCTGTTAATATAACCGCTCCTAGATTTCCATAGGGATGCTGTTGTCGCAACATTTTCATCTTTTGACTTGAGCAATCACATTTCAACATCAAATATAACATGTGGGGCCACAGTATATATTTACTTTTAAGCCTGCTTTGGGAAACGCCAAATAATGATTAATTCTGATCCCAGAAATTTAGCTAATGGTATTTTGAGACATTAGATGCAATATTCGCAGCGCGATGAGATTTTCGCTCTAACATCCACCAGGTCTATCCGCAAGTTACATATAATCTTAACGACGTCCTTCTCGTTGCTTTGAGCACTCAGAAAAGACATTCCAAATGTTAGAGTATCTCTCTCTGGTTTGGACATCAGTACTCATGGATCTGCTTATCCTCCCTGAAAGCGTCTACGCAGTAAGTCAGTTGCATGTGATTGACTTCCCCTCACAGGGAAGCCCTACTCCATTATATGATGTAGTTACCTCTTTAAATATGCCAATCAGTAATTAAATTAGGAATGGCGGAGTGGCACTCTCAAATCTGACCTCCTGCGTTCTGGATGGCATTGCCCATTTCAAAGGTGAGCATTGATTTTGAGCGATTAAATTGACTTATATCTGTGTGTGCATTTTAACATTCAAACGAGACAGCATCTGACACTAATTAAACTTCCAACGAGTGCAGAATCTCTATCTAATATGCTACGATCAACTACTTTCCAAATATCATCTCACGCAAATCAAACGGCTAAATTGCAATGGTTGCTCGACTAATTGAACTCCTCAAACCAATATAGTTTCTCTCATGAATATAGCTGATCCGACCACTACAGACCATTTGAAAATTATACGACCTCCCAAGAAATAAAGCCGGAATAATTATCCACTCATGAGCCTAATCCGGGGCTGGATTCTGGACATCAACGCCTGATGCCACACCTGGAAAGATTTAGCGATTGTTGAGGGACAGGCACCGGGGCCACGTGGAACACAATCGATTTGAATGAGAACGAACGTAGGATTCATCGGTTTCGCAGTTGAAACGCAGGAGGCGGGCAAGCTGCACCCTCATGTACTCCCCGCACACAACATCCAAGCCAACAAGATGGCAGCGAGGAGAGTGGCACCCCGTTTTATGCACGACAAGGATGAAATAATGCTGGCTGCCATGGAGGGAAGGCGAGCGACCGTGTCCCCCGGCTCGGAAATGAAGCTACCAACCACCGCCGTTCGCCATGCGTGGGCGCAGGTGGCAGAGTCTGTAAGCACCACAAGCAACACCGTCTCGACCGGCCAGGAGTGCTGGAAGAAACTGAACAACCTCCTCAGGGCCACCATTAACACCACAGATACCACTGTTCCCTTGGCACCAACCCTGTCCCACACACGCTTAATCCAAATCCCACCCCACCACGGGGAGAGTGGCCGGACTCCAAATCTTCACAACATGGCGGCACCCATATTGACTGTCATAGCCAGGTGCCCTGGCCATTGGAGCCAAGAGCCAACCAACCACCTGGGTAGCTTGCGTCGGACTGTCTAACAATGTGCATTGTCTGTTCCCATCTTTCTCCACCAGGAAAATGCAACTCATAACTGCCAAGAGCGGGACAAATGTAGGGGGACTGCTGGACGTGCAGTCCCCCACCTGTCAGAGCAGAGGCAACTGCATGTAATCGACGGGCCCGAAGAAAGTGCGGTAACCAGGGTAGAAATCGGCGTCGGATGAGGAAATGAGGCCCTGCTGAATTGCGGTTGCCCATGTCATGTGTGCCGGCTCCCACCAACAACAATCTCACGCACCCCTCACACCCCCATACCGCAGCACCTACACACCACCCCTATAAACACACCACACTCACACCCACACCAAGCTCACATCTGCCCCACATCTCTTCTCCACCATCATTATAACCCCCCCCCCCCACCCCCCGCCACAGTCCACTCATTCATCTTTTCCAGTGTTTTTCAGGAAGTGCTGGTGATGGGAAGGATCCTTCTAGTGTCCTCCGCCCCATCCACAACCACATCCAGAGATCCAGGTGGCAATCAGCGACGCCAACACCGACACTGAAGGGAGCCATCAACCCGAAGTCCAGCAGACTCCCGCGCTCCAGTCCGATGACGGCATGAAGTACCCTTCACAGCTGTCTCCAGCAAGCACCACCATCGCAGAGCTTCTCATCACTGCAGTGAATCGGCAGCTGCGCCACTATGTGGTGCACATCACACACATGCTACGGTACAGCAGGTGGAGGTGGGAACACCTGATGTTGGGAAGTGTCGGAGCGTGGGAAGACGCCAAGGACAAGCTGCTATCCAGCCGGGCTCGGGTATCTGCAACGGAGAGTCCCATCGATCATTTAGATGGAGTCGCAGAGCCAGGGACTGCATGATGTGTTGTCGGCGAGCATCGAACACCTGCAGGTGCACGTGGAAGAATCCAACCCCGTGAAGGAGCAAGAGGTGGTGCCGGCCATGCGAGCCATCCATACAAATGCGGTGGATGACTGAAGGGTGAGAGCTTCGGCCATAGATCAGCATGTCCAAGGCCTGGGGAAATCTGTGCAGGCGGTAGCCGAGCCCCAGTACAGGGTTGTGCTCTCAAAATCAGCAATGAATGAGAGCCACCTCATTATTACAATGGCACTCCTTAGCGTGGCCCAGTTATAGCAGGCCATAGCTGAGTGCAGCAGCGGCATTTCCCAGATGCTGGGGGACGGGGAACAGACACAGGGGCAGGTGGTCCGGACACAGAGGGAGATGGCACAGACACTGGCTGATGTGGCACAGTGAATGGTGATGTGCCGAAGTCCCAGATGGGAATGGTCCACTCACTGTGCTCCATTGCAGCGAGCATGCAGACTCTTGTCGGATGGGCAATAGGCCTCCTGGACAGGCAGGGCTAGGTGGCGGGAGTTCACAGGGGGCAGTTCAGCTGGCAACCCGCCCCATGAATAGACAGGGACAACGGGAAACTCGAGGGAGGAGGAGCTGATGGATGCCGTGCCAATTACTTTTGAACTGGAAGTGCCTGAATACCACGGCACCTCAAACACGCCCTTCTGTCATTGGCGCATTTGGTGATTTGTGGGCTGAACAAGGCAGCACAACACCACTGAGCAGCAGTCGAGCATTGCCTGGCCCGCCCACCTCAGAAGGGGACTCAGGTCACAGGGCGGGAGTCACAACATATCGCCTCCACTCCTGATGTACCATCTGGGGGTCTACCTAAACGTAGCATTTGGGCCCATAAGGCCCCAAAGTTAGACGTCAGTTAAGTTGGCACGTATGTAGGGCACAGTTTAGTGATAGGTCTAATCACACGTATCTGCATATACGTTTTCACTTTAAACACCAGTGTACAACCTGCAGTAGTGCTCTAACAGAAGGATGAGGGGGTGGGCTCATCTGGGCTAACCGCAGAGGGGGTACGTCGGGGGGGGGGGGGGAAGGGGGTGGCGTGATGATCGAATATTATGGGTTCGCTTGGCCCAGGAAACACAGGTCAGCCAGCGCTCACCACTCCAGTGCCCCACCCCATCCCAGCACTCCGCACACCCCGACCTCCACCATCCCTACGTACACCATCCCAGAGGTTCGATGGGATAGTGAGATGGAATGGGATGCTCACATGTAGGGGTCAACAAGTTGGACTCTGGAAACTGCTACCATGGGCTGGAGTCATTTGTTGTCGAATGATGTGGAGCAACAGAGCTCATAGCAGAGCGGATCATCATCATCCTCAATCCCATGGACCAGACCGGCTGACACCTGCCAAAACATGCCCCACACTCATAATAGGCCGGGTATGTCTGACGAAGGTTGTTGCAGGCAGGTGGTGGTTCCGGGGCAAACAAAGGTTGTGTGGTGGGATGCAATGTCCATGCCCTTGGCTAGGCCAACCTCCCAGTCGGTCAGCCTGTCGGTAGTCAATGCAACCCATTCACATTGGCGCGCAGCTTGTGCAGCCTACCGTGCCTGTTTGGGCTCAATGTCCTGTCCATCCTCGCCTTCCACCACATTCTCCTCGTTGAACGAGGCCTACCATTCATCGTCCTCCAGTATGTCGCCCGTCTCGTCGTCCTCCAGTATGTCGCGCGATATTGTGAAGCACTCTGCAGCCGAACACAATGCGGTGACAGTCCCAGCACCATACTAGCGGGCCCCTACAGAGCATTCCAGGCAGTTGAACGACATCTCCAGGATGCTGAAGCACCGCTCAGTCATGCTCCCGATCTCGGCACGGGCGTCGTTGTAGGGGGTCTCTGCGTCAGTCCCTGACCTACGGGTAACCCCTGTCACCAAGGAACGAACCCCCCAGCCGGGCGGGGTGGGGGGGGGGGGGGGAGGAGGTTTCAAATAGGCAAAGAATCGTCGAGAGCACCAGGATGAAGGGGTCGTGCACGGTGCCCTGATATGAAACGCATCTGATGGTCACACACCAGTAGCACGTTCACTGATTGGAACCTCTTTCGTTTTGTGTAGAGCAGGCTGGCATCTGCAGGTGGCCGTACCGACATGCATCCATTAGATCATCCCTTGGACCGGATCATCTTGGCAATTGCGGAGAGCTCGATTGATTGTCATCCTGGTGGTCTCGGTCCACGTTGATATGGATGTATTCTGCCGACTGGGCCGTTAGGGTCGCTGATATGACACGGATGTACTTTTCTTCCGAGCTCTGTGAAATCCCGATCAGGTCCACACTCCTGGTGCAATGTCTCAGGGTGATCGTCAACTTGACGACTCATCACTATCATGGCTGGCCATCCAACTCAATAGCCTAATCCTGCTTTCTCCCCATAGCCTTTGATCCCATTCTTCCAAACTGTTAGATCCAGCCGTCTCTTGAATATAATCAAAGTTTTAGCATTAACTACGTCCTGTGGTAATGAATTCCATAGGCTCACCACTCTTTGTGTGAAGAAATGTCTCCTTATCTCTGTCCGAAATGGTTTACCCTGAATCCTCAGGCTGTGACCCCTGGTCTGGACACACCCATCATTGGTAACGTCTTCCCTGCATCTACCCTGCCTAGTCCTGTTAGAATGTTATAAGTCTCGATGAGATCCCCCCTCATTCTTCTGAAACCAGCGAGAACAATCCCAAACTAGTCAATCGCTCCTCATCTGACAGTCCCGCCATCCCTGGAATAACTCTGGTACACCTTCGCTGCACCTCCTCGAGAGCAAGAACATCCTTCCTCAGAGATGGAGACCAAAACTGCACACAATACTACAAGTGTGGCCTCACCAAAGCCCTGTTCAATTGCAGCAACACATCCCGGCTTCAATACTCGAAACCTCTTGTAATAAAGGTCAACCTTCTTTACCGCCTGCTGCACCTGCATGCTTACCTGCAGCGAATGGTGCACAAGGACCCCGGGTCCTGCTGCACGCTTGCCCTCCCAATTAACAACCATTCAGGTAGTAATCTGCCTTCCTGTTTTTGTTTCCAAAATGAATAACCTCACACTTATCCAAATTATACTGCATCTGCCATTGGTTTGCCCACTCGCCCAACCTGTCCAGATCTTGGGGTAGGAACCCTGCATCCTCGTCACAATTCACCCTCCCACCTAATTTGGTACCATCTGCAAACTTTGAACATTTTGTTCCCTCATCCCAATCATTAATATATATTATGAATAGCTGGGGTCCCAGCACCGATCCCTCTGGTACCCCACTGGTTACTGTTTGCCAATTTGAAAAGAAGCCATTAGTCCCTACTCTTTGTTTTTTCTCTGCCAACCAGGTTTCTATCCACCTCAGTATATTTCCCCCAATCCCATGCGCTTTAATTTTGCACAATAATCTCTTCTGCGGGACTTTGTCAAACGCCTTCTGAAAGTCCAAATATACCACATCGACTGGCACCCCTTGTTGACTGTACTGGTTACCACTTCAAAGAATTCCAACAGATTTGTCAAGCATGTCATAATTCCATGCTGACTCTGACTGATCCTGCCACATCTTTCTAAATGTTCCGCTATAAAGTCCTTGATAATGGACCAAGCATTTTCCCCACTACCGATGTTAGGCTTACTGGTCAATAATTCCCTGCTTTCTCTCTACCTCCCTTTTTGAATATCGGAGTGACGTGTGCTGCCCTCCAAGCTGCAGGGACAGTACCAGAGTCTATAGAATCCCGGAAGATGACCACCAATGCATCCACTATTTCCAGAGCCACCTCCTTAAGCACTCTGGGATGCAGATTCTCATGCCCTGGAGATTTATCCGCCTTCAATCCCATAAGCTTTCCCAGTAACATTTCTCTACTAATGTTGATCTCCCTCAGTTATTCACTCTCATTAAACCTTTCATTCTCCAACATTTTATAAAATTTACAGTGTAGAACTTTATAGGATTTACCGGCCATTCGGCCCACCGAGTCTGCACCGGCTCTTGGAAGGAGCACCCGACCGAAGCCTACACCTCCCCCATATCCCCAGCAACCCCACCCAACACTCAGGGCAATTTTGGCAATTTCTGGGATCTGATTTGTGTCCTCATTTGTGAAAACAGAACCAAAGTATGTATTCAATTGCTCTGCCATTTCTTTGGCCCTTATTATGCATTCCCCTGTTTCTGTCTGTAGTGGGCCTTTATTTTTCTTTACCAATCTCTATGCGTTACTGCGTGACTGAAATCAACGCCAGGTGGTCATTTTGTTAACCGCCTCTGGAGCGCATATACGTTTGTGGTTATAAGCCTTACGTACCCAGCCGCATTTGTCAATAACATGTTTGATGAGCGTGTGTCTTATGTAGGACAACATTTTAACCCAACCTATCTGTGATATTTCAACGTTACCGGTTTAACACTGCAGAGACAAGCCCTGCCGAATCCTTGCTGTGTGTTTATCTAGGTTGCACAGGATTGCGGGTTACTGCGAATATGACCTTTTGCCCGAAAAGTGACTGGATTGTTTATTTTGCGGTATCAACAACACTGCCACACAGAGGAAACTGTTAGCTGAGCCGACATTGACTTTTCAACATGCCATCCTGATAGATTTGTCCCGAGGGAGCACAGAGCTCTCGGAGTGCAGCAGCCACAAGGTACGGAGGTGCATGCACTGGCGCATGCTCCTTTCCGGCCAAAGTATATCCCCGCACCTCTGCCGTATTTGGGTGGAGTTCTGTAAGTACTCACACCGGTGATCATCAGATGTTCCTTCCCGGATGGAACTTTCTCCAGACCAATGGATGAGGAGTTCTGTCGGTGTGGGACCTGTGGGAGCCGACGCCGCCACGGATGGTGGTCCTGGCCTCGTCAGAGTGGCAGTCATTCCGGCAGGAGCTGCGGCCAACCGAGCGTCCGTAGTTTCCCATTTGGATGAGCTTGACAGTGTTGCTCCCGATGGTCTGGAGATGACGGATGGCTGCCTGCAGTGACATATGGGGCAGGCCACTGAGTAACCCCCATTGAGGTGACCGTATGGGTCAATGTTCGTCCACTTGAGTTGGAGTTGGCCACCGATGCAGCGGTCTCCGGTCTCCGTGGTTGGAGAGAAGACATTTGGCAGCATCAACCTGGGTATACAGACCCTTGCATTGATTAATACACAGGCCAGGTTGGCTGCCTGTTTGGGGTCACCATTGGACATTGCTGGGTGTACAATGACCCCTGTCAATTACGGACGCCAGGAGAGGCGTTTGACGCTAATTGTGGTGCGAAGCCACGGGTCCAGCCTGTTGGTTCGGGGCTGGTTGCACCATTTGCACCTGCAATGGCAACACATTCTTCAAATGGGGTCAGGTGGTTTGGCTGTGGTACTTGGAGGATTCAAAGAAGTATTCCAGCCTCGTTTGGGGAAGATAAAAGCGGACGTAGCCCGTGTTCAGGTTCACCTGGCAGCCATGCCGCCGTATTTCTGAGGCCTTTCGCCTTGCTCAAGAAAGTAGAAATGAAGGTCACTGGGGACCCTAGAATTGTGAGGCCACAGTGCTAACCACTGTGTCATCGTGCTGCCCATACATCTCAGAGATGAGGAGAGTTTTTGTCCACGCAGATGGTTTTGCAAATGTGGAAATCTACTCAGAAGGCTGTGAGAGCGGTGTTATGATCTGCTTTCAGGGAGTAGCAGACATATTTTTTCAGGGAAGATAATCTATGTTATATGTGTTCGATGGGAATGCAGAACTCAAAACACAGACAGATCAGCAATGACCATATGGAATGGCGTAGATGGCTTGAGAGCCGGATGACCTACTTCTGTTCCTCTGTCATCTGTTCATTCGTATATTCGCCTTTAATCAACCATCTCCAGTTCTACAATGGAGCAACTGATTCGGACAGTTTGAATAGGAATACAGTGATAATTTGTCTAATTAGTACAGCTATTCTTAATCAGATATGAAAAACGCCACTTACCATCATTATTCTGAATTAATCTTTCGTTTTTCAGTATTTCTGAAAAGAAAGATACCGTCGAAGCTTTTCGTATTCTACTCGTCGACGATCGCAATAATGCCAATATCAGTGCAACCAACACATTTATACTGTGTGAGAAAATAGTTCTGTTTGGTAGCAAGTGGATTTTGATTGCTAGAGACGTGGGAATGCTGAATGCACCAGTTCACGATGGTTGACAGTAAAGGTTCATAAGAACACAAGAACATAAAAACTAGGAGCAGGAGTAGGCCACCTGGCCCTTTGAGCCTGCTCCGCCATTCAATGAGATCATGGCTGATCTTTTGTGGACTCAGCTCCACTTTCCGGCCCAAACACCGTAACCCTTAATCCCTTTATTCTTCAAAAAACTATCTATCTTTATCTTAAAAATATTTAATGAATAAGCCTCTACTGCTTCACTGGGCAAGGAATCCCATAGATTCACAACCCTTTGGGCGAAGAAGTTCCTCCTAAATTCAGTCCTAATAAGCATTGTTTGCAAAATTAATCCAAGAAAATGGTTATTATTGGTCAAAGTCCAACAGGTTTGTTTCGATGTCACTAGCTTTCGGAGCGCTGCTCCTTCCTCAGGTGAATGTTGAATACTGTGCTCACCCCAGTCCAACGCCGGCATCTCCACATCATTATTGGTCAAGGCATTGGTCTAGCATCGGACAATGCAATAGGCAGTTTGAATCGAGCTGTCGGGTTCACAATTTCAGCAATGCTTGGCTAATACTTGTCAGCCACCATGGATGCATTCAACATGGCCAGGACTCTACAGTAAAAGCTCTCTTGTGGTTTAACGACAGCAATCTCTCCCTCAACGTCAGCAAAACTAAGAAGTTGATCACTGACTTCGGGAAGTGAAGGATCGTACACAGTCCTGTTTGCATCAATGGTGGCGAGGTGGTGCTGGGTGAAAGCTTCAACGTCCTCAGTGTGCACATCACCAAAAATCTGTCCTCGTCTCCCGACGCTGACGCTATGACCGGGAAAACACAACAGCGACCATACATCCTCTTCCTCAGGAAATTAAGGAAATTCGACATGTCCACATTTACTCTTATCAATCTTTACATATGCACCATAGAGTGATTCCTGTCTGCCTGTATCACAGCCTGGTATGGCAACTGCTCGACTCAAGACCATAAGAAACTGCAGAGAGTCGTGAACACAGTCAGTCTATTCTGCGAAACTTCCTCCCATCCATTGACTCTGTCTGGAACTGCCGCTGCCTTGGAAAAGTGGTCAGAATAATCAAAGGCCCCTCTCACTCGGGGCATTCTCTCTTCAAACCTCTTCCATCGGCAGGAGATGCAAAAGTCTGAGAACACGCACAGGTTCTGGTCGGCATGGTCGGCACGGGCTTGGAGGGCCGAAGGGCCTGTTCCTGTGCTGTACATTTCTTTGTTCTTTGTTCAAAAATAGCTTTTTTCCCCTTATTACCACGATGCTTTTATGGACTGAATTGATCACTTCACACATCTTCTCAACTGAGTAGCAATATACTCCGTATGCTCCACTCGATGTCTGTATCTACGTAGTCACATTGTGTATTTATGCATGTGCTATGTTTGTTCATGTCTGGAACAACATGCCTGGACTACATGCAGAACAATAATTTTCACTGTACCTCGTTACACGTGACAATAAATTAAATCAAATGAAATATTTTCCATATATTACCCTACTCTCCGACACGACGTGGGAACGAACAAGTGAAAGGTATAATTATGCATCATTCAGTGCAACACTTCCCAAAGTCTTTGCATACAAATTGACTAATGCACTTGGCATAGTATGTTAATGCAAATAAATATATTTAAATGTAAAATATGTCCACAATAATATCAGAAATCATTCAGACTGATTTCATTCTCAACGATTGCTTTTGAGCAACATTTTGAAAACCTCCCCCCCCCCCCACCCCCCGCCCCCGAACATGTAGCATTTTGTGTGTTTCATCAGAATTTCAGAATACTTTCCCAGAACTACTTACTGACAGATAACCATCGTAACTAATATCTACTTGTATTTATGAGCTACGGATTTGCATATCCATTGACATTTGTAATACTGTGTGATGTATATTTTATTTACGTATGCTCCTGTGGTTTATCACAAAGAACGAACAAAGAACAAGGAAAAATACAGCACAGGAACTGGCCCATCGGCCCTCCAAGCATGCGCCGACCATGCTGCCCTGTCTAAACTAAAATATTTTACACTTCCGGGATCCGTATCACTCTATACCCATCCTATTCATTGTCATGTGAGCGTACCTTTACGAAATGAGTGTTTATAAATGGGTGTGTAAATAAATACTTGTAGTGCGAGTACCTTTAATAAATGGGTGTTTATTAGTGCAGTGAAGTCAAAGAGTGGGTGGAGCTGGGCTGTCTGTCAGTTTTTTACTTTCGCTTTAAGCTTTTTGCTGCAGGGTGGGTTTGGCTTCAATTTAGTTTTGGAGAAGCTGAAATCACAGCAGGATGTGTATGAATCTCTGCAAGCTTATGAGTGCTCATTTGGGGTTTTCAAGTGGTAACTGTTCTCAGGAGTGAATTTAACCCTGATGTGCTTCTGTTAAAAGTTGTTTTTAGGTCTAATGGATGTTAAAAGTAAAGTTTAAAGGATTACGTGGTGTTGCATTCTTTCGGTGTTGCATTTGAATGAATGGTTGCTAAGATGTTCACTGTATGTTTTAAAAAGGTTAACTTGAGTAAATAGAATAAACATTGTTTCGCTTTAATAAAATACTTTTCGATTTCTGCTGTACCACACCTGTAGAGTGGGCCGTGTGCTCCCCATGCCACAATCTGGTAAAAGTTGTGGGTCAGGTGAACTCTGTGATACACTTTGGGGTTCTCTAAACCCTGGCCCATAGCAAGTTGGGGGCTCGAGGGGGATAAAAATCTATCTATTGGATTGGCTTAGTGAACTTAAAGACATTGAGGGGTGAGCATATTCTGGTTGATTTTCAGATGTGGTATTCCAGCTTAAGTGGGGAGTGTGTTGTGGACAATGGCTCTTTCAGAGGCTTTGAAGTTTTTGGTGTGCAGACGGTCACACGCAGTACCATACGGACAGAGACTAAATGAAGACTTGGAATTGGAAAATATTTGGATTTGTAAAAAACATTGCAGGAAGGCAGTGCAGGTCCCCTGCGGTCATCACCCTCCAAAGCAGGTATACCGTTTTGGATACCGTTGGGTGAGATGACTCACCAGGGGAAGGCAGTAGTAGCCAGGCTCATGGCACCGTGGCTGGCTCTGCTGCACAGAAGGGCAGGAAAAAGACTGGATGGGCTATAGTCATAGGGGATTCAATCGTAAGGGGAGTAGACAGGCGTTTCTGTGGTCGAAAACGAGACTCCCGAATGGTATGGTGCCTCCCGCGTGCACGGGTCAGGGATGTCTCAGATCGGCTGCAGGACATACTGAAGGGGGAGGGTGAACAGCTTGTTGTCGTGGTGCATATAGGCACCAACGATATAGGTAAAAAAACGGAATGAGGTTCTACAATCAGAATTTAGGGAGTTAGGAGATAAGTTAAAAAGTAGGACCTCAAAGGTAGTAATCTCAGGATTGCTACCAGTGCCACGAGACAGTCAGAGTAGAAATTCAAGAATAGTCAGAATGAATACGTGGCTTGAGAGATGGTGCAGGAGGGAGGGGTTCAGATTTTTGGGACATTGGTACCGGTTCTGGGGGACCGGTGGGACCATTACAAATCGGATGGTCTACACCTGGGCAGGACTGGACCCAATGTCCTAGGGGATACTTTTGCTAACACTGTTGGGGAGGTTTTAAACTAATGTGGCAGGGGGATGGGAACCAGATAAGGAAGTTAGAGATCAGTAAATAGGCAGCAACTAAAGCCAGTAAGGTACTAGATATTAAACTCAATGTGACTGAGGGGAAGAGTAGGCAGGGGAGAGATGATGAACGCAAAGGGACAGGTGGTCTGAGGTGCATTTGTTTCAATGCGAGAAGTGTAGCAGGTAAGGCAGATGAACTTCGGGCTTGGATTAGTACATGGGAATATGATGTTATTGGTATTACGGAGACTTGGTAGAGGGAAGGGCAAGACTGGCAACTAAATATCCCAGGATATAGATGCTTCAGGAGGGATGGAGAGGGAGGTAAAAGGGGTGGAGGATTTGCATTACTGGTCAGAGATGATATAACAGCTATGATTAATGGTGGCACGATGGAGGATTCGAGCACTAAGGCAATATGGGTAGAGCTAAGAAATAGGAAGGGTGAAGTAACATTGTTGGGACTTTACTACAGGCCTCCCAAAAGCGAGCGTGAAGTAGAGGTACAAATATGTAGACAGATGATAGAAAAATATAGGAGCAATAGGGTGGTCGTGATGGGAGATTTTAACTTCCCAGCATTGAATGGGACTCGTGTAATGTTGGAGGCGTAGATGGAGCAGAATTTGTAAGGAGCATCCAGGAGTTTTTTTTAGAGCAGTATGTAAATAGTCCGACTGGGAAGGGCCATAGTGGACCTGGTATTGGGGAATGATCCCGGACAGGTGGTTAAAGTTTCAGTCGGTGATTACTTTGGGAATAGCGATCACAATTCCGTAAGTTTACGAATACTCATGGACAAAGACGAGAGTGGTCCTAAAGAAAGAGTGCTAAATTGGGGAAAGGCCAAGTATAACAAAATTCGGCAGGAGCTAGAGAATGTGGATTGGGAGCACCTGTTTAAGGGTAAATCCACATTTGAAATGTGGGAGTCTTTCAAGGACAGGTTGATTAGATTGCAGGACAGACATGACCCTGGGAAAATGAGGGATAGAAATAGCAAGATTAGGGAACGATGGATGACGGGTGGAATTGTGAGACTAGCCAAGATTAAAAAGAAAGCATACATAAGATCTAGGCGACTTAAATCTGATGAAGCTTTGGAGGAATATCGGGAAAGTAGGATAAATCTCAAACGAGCAATAAAGAGGGCTAAAAGGGGTCATGAAATATCTTTGGCTAACAGGGTTAAGGAAAATCCCAAAGCCTTTTATTCGTATATAAGGAGCAAGAGGGTAACTAGAGAAAGGATTGGCCCAGTCAAAGACAAAAGAGGGAATTTATGCGTGGAGTCAGAGGAAATGGGTGAGATTCTTAATGAGTTCTTTGCATCGGTATTCACCAAGGAGAGGGACATGACGGATGTTGAGGCGAAGGATGGATGTTTAAATAATCTAGGTCAAGTCGGCACAAGGAAGGGAAACGTTTTGGGTATTCTAAAAGGCATTAAGGTGGACAAGTCCCCAGATCCGGATGGGATCTATCCCCTGTTACAGAGGGAAGCGAGGGACGAAATAGCTGGGTCCGTAACAGATATCTTTGCAGCTTCTTTGAGCACGGGTGACGTCCCGGAGGACTGGAGAATTGCTAACGTTGTCCCTTTGTTTAAGAAGGGTAGCAGGGATAATACAGGGAGTTATCGACCTGTGAGCTTGACGTCAGTGGTAGGCAAACTGTTGGAGAAGATGCTGAGGGATAGGATCTATTCACATTTGGAAGAAAATAGACTTATCAGTGATAGGCAGCGTGGTTTTGTGTAGGGAAGATCATATCTTACAAACCTAATAGAACTCTTTGAGGAAGTGACAACGTTAATTGGTGAGGGAAGGGGTGTAGATGTCATATACATGGACTTCAGTAAGGCGTTTGAGAAAGTTTCCCATGGCAGGTTGATGGAAAAAGTTAAGTTGTATGGGGTTCAGAGTGTACTAGCTAGATAAATCAAGAACTGGCTGGGCAACAGGAGACAGAGAGTGGTGGTGGAAGGGAGTCTCTCACGTTGGCAGGGGCTGTTTAGCACAGTGCTAAATCGCTGGCTTTGAAAGCAGACCAAGGCAGGCCAGCAGCATGGTTAAATTACCGTAACAGTCCTCCTGAACAGGCGACGGAATGTGGCGACTAGGGACTTTTCACAGTAACTTCCTTTGAAGCCTACTTGTGACAATAAGCGATTCTCTTCTCAAAATGGAGAAAAGTGACTAGTCGTGTTCCACTGGGATCCGTGCTCGGACCACTGTAGTTTGTGATATACATAAATGATCTGGACGAAGGTATAGGTCGCCAGAATAGCAAGTTTGCAGATGACACTAAGATTGGTGGAGTTGCAGATAGCGAGGAGGACTGTCAGAGAATACAACAAAATATAAATAGATTGGAGAGTTGGGCAGAGAAATGGCAGATGGAGTTCAATCCAGGCAAATGCGAGGTGATGCATTTTGGAAGATCTAATTCAAGAGCGGACTATACGGTCAATGGGAGTGTCCTGGGGAAAATTTACAGAGATATCTGGGAGTTCAGGTCCATTGTACCCTGAAGGTGGCAACGCAGGTCGTTAGAGTGGTCAAGAAGGCATACAGCATGCTTCCCTTCATCAGACGGGGTATTGAGTACAAGATTCGGCAGGTCATGTTACAGTTGTATAGGACTTTGGTTAGGGCACATTTGGAATACTGCGTGCAGTTTTTGTCGCCACATTACCAGAAGGATGTGAATGCTTTAGAGAGGGTGCAGAGGAGGTTCACCAGGATGTTTCCTGGTATGGAGAGTGGTAGCTATGAAGAAAGGTTGAGTAGATTAGGATTGTTTTCGTTGGAAAGACGGAGGTTGTGGGGGGGACCTGATTGAGGTCTAAAAAGTATGAGAGGTATGGACAGGGTGAATAGCAACAAGTTTTTTCCAAGAGTTGGGATGTCAATTACAAGGGGTCACGATTTCAAGGTCAGAGGGGGAAGGTTTAAGGGAGCTGTGCATGGAAAGTGGGTGCCTGGAACGCTTCGCCAGCGGAGGTGGTAGAGGCGAGCACAATAGCATAATTTCAGATGCATCTAGACAGATATATGAACAGGCGGGGAACAGAGGGAAGTAGATCCTTGGAATATAGGTGACAGGTTTATTTCAAGGATCTGGATCGGCGCAGGTTGGGGGGCCGAAGGACCTGTTCCTGTGCTGTAATTTTCTTTGCTCTTTGTTCTTTGTTCAATTTACCTGACAAATTGCGAAAAGGTGAGATAATTGTGGCGGTGGCTAATATTTAAAGTTGCCTGAGATACAGTTTGACTCATTGGAAATGGCAAAAATTCACTTATAAATTAAACAAATGGAACATGAGAAAGAATTAAAGCAGTTTGAATACGAGAGACAGAGAGATGATACAGAAAGAGAGAATAAGAGAGGAATAAGAAAGAGAGAGACAGTTTGAAGGTCGGAAAATGGCCATGAAAAATGTCAGTCTGTTAAAATTGGCGTATTTAAAGGGAAATGTACAGTTTGAGGATAGTGACGAGGATAGTGAGAAAGAGCGTCAAATCGAAGGCTCGGTGGGGTTCTATTTAAATATGTGCAAGCATTGCCGAGGTTTGATGAGAAGGAGGTAGAAGCCTTTTTAATTTATTTTGAGAAGGTGGCGAAACAATTGAAATGGCAACAGGACATGTGGGTATTACTGATTCAAAGAAAGCTGGAAGGTAGGGCTAGTGAAGTGTTCGCATCACTACCGTAGGAAGTATCTGAGACGTATGAGGAGGTGAAGAAACCCATCTTGCGTGCATATAAACTCGTGCCTGAAGCCTACGGACAAAGGTTTAGACATTTAAGGAAATGATTTGGTCAAACACACATGGAGTTTGAAAGGATCAAACAGAGTAATTTTGATAGGTGGATAAGGGCTTTGAAAAGTGACAAAACATATGAAGCTCTCAGAGAAAGTATACTTTTGGAGGAGTTAAAAAAATTCAATTCCTGATGTAGTGAGAACTCATGTGGAAGAACAGAGTGTTAAAACTGCGAGATTAGCAGCAGAAATGGCAGATGATTATGAATTAGTTCATGAATCAAAGCTTCCGACATCAATTTCAGCCTGTGAGGGATAGAAACTGGGGACATAAGAAATACTCAATTGGTCAAAGCAAAGGTGATCTGATGAGAGCTAATAAGGAGAGTGCACCTGAGATTCAAAAATAAATCCAGGAGGGTAGAAAAGAAATGAAAAGTTTCAAATGATTTCACTGTAATAAACTAGGCCATGTAAAGTCACAGTATTAGTGGTTGAAGAAAAGCACTGGGAAGGCTGATATGGTAAAACAGGATAAGACAGTGTTTTTTTTTAAAGTGGTAAAGGAAAGCCCAAATGAAGGGAAGGAGGTGCAAAACATTGTACAGCCTGATCAAGAGGTGATTGATAAAAAGGTGGCAGATGTCTTTGAAGAATTTACTTGTGTGGGTAAAGTTTACTCATCTGTTTCAGAAGGAGCAGGTAAAGAAGTCACAATTTTAAGAGATATGGGAGCTAGTCAATCTTTATTGTTAAGAGATGAGGTGTTATGTAGTTTGGGAAGAATATTGCCAGAAATGGGGGTAATATGTGGAATTCAGGGTGAGAGGAGTAGTGTTCTATTATATAACGTCAGGTTGGAAAGTCCAGTGAAGAGTGGTGAAGTGGTAGTAGGAGCCTACTGTGGTTGAGAAGCCAGCGGAAAATCAGACAACTGAAGTGTTGATCGACGAATATCCTGGGATTTTTCCGGATTGTGTAGTAACAAGGTCGCAAAGTCATAAGTTAAGGCAAAAGGAGAAATCAAAGACTGAAGATAAAGTTGAAGTTCAAGACTGTTTAACAACCTCCTTAACTTGCAGGTCAGCTGGGAGCGGGAGAGAGAGAGAGCCGGGACATTGAAAACAGCGCGGGATATTTAAAAAGCGCGGGAGCTGCGAGTCAGAGCGGAGAGTTTAAACGTTCGCGGCCTGGGAGAGCTAAGTACTGTTTAACAACCTCCTTACCTTGCAGGTCAGCTGGGAGCGGGAGAGAGACAGAGAGCCGGGACATTGAAAACAGCGCGGGAGATTTAAAAAGCGCGGGAGCTGCGAGTCAGAGCAGAGAGTTTAAAAGTTCGCGGCCTGGGAGAGGTAAGTACTGTTTAAAAACTTCCTTACCTTGCAGGTCAGCTGTTAGTTTCGGGAGTTCAGTTCCGGGAGCAGGCCTATTGGCTGACTGTAAATCAGGAAGGATACAAAAGGTGTGGCTGAAGTGCCTTTAGAGACGGAGTGCTGGAAGCAAACAGAGTGTATCTGAGTTTGGGTAAGGCTGAGTTCAAGTAAGAGGTGAGTGAGGGCTGTGTTTTTTGACGTTTGGTGATTGGGGTTGAGTTTCCAAAAAAAAAAAAAATCGGGAATTTGGTGCTCATCTTAAGGAGGTGCAGAGAAGCAGACCTGTGAGGGAGTCTCTGGAGCAATTACATCACAGCCAGCAGGTAAGTGATTGGCTTGTGACTGGTCAGTGATTTTTCTCTCTTTGACTTTCTCTTAGCTGTGTAGTGTAGTTCAAATTTAACTTCAGGTTTAAGTCATGGCAGGCGAGCTCAGACCCGTGTCATGCTCCTCTTGTGAGATGTGGCAAGTCCGGGACCCTTCTGGTGTCCCTCACTCCTTCATCTGCAAGAGGTGTGTCCAACTGCAGCTCCTGTTAGACCGCTTGACGGCTCTGGAGCTGCGGATGGATTCACTTTGGAGCATCCGCGATGCTGAGGAAGTTGTGGAGAGCACTATCAGTGAGTTGGTCACACCGCAGATTAAAATTACTGAGGCAGATAGGGAATGGGTGACCAACAGACAGAGGAAGAGTAGGAAGGCAGTGCAGGGATCCCCTGCGGTCATTTCCCTCCGAAACAGATTTACCGTTTTGGAAACTGTTGAGGGAGATGCCTCACCAGGGGAAGGTGGCAGCAGCCAGGTTCATGGCACCGTGGCTGGCTCTGCTGCACAGAAGGGCGGGAAAAAGAGTGGCAGAGCTATAGTGATAGGGGCTTCAATTGTAAGGGGAATAGACAGGCGTTTCTGCGGACGCAAACGAGAATCCAGGTTGGTATGTTGCCTCCCTGGTGCAAGGGTCAAGGATGTCTCGGAGCGGCTGCAGGGCATTCTGGAGGGAGAGGGTGAACGGCCAGCTGTCGTGGTGCATATAGGCACCAACGATATAGGTAAAAAAACGGGATGAGGTCCTACTAGCTGAATTTAGGGAGTTAGGAGTTAAACTAAAAAGTAGGACCTCAAAGGTAGTAATCTCAGGATTGCTACCAGTGCCACGTGATAGTCAGAGTAGGAATGACAGGATAGCTAGGATGAATACGTGGCTTGAGAGATGGTGCAAGAGGGAGGGTTTCAAATTCCTGGGACATTGGAACCGGTTCTGGGGGAGGTGGGACCTGTACAAATCGGACGGTCTGCATCTGAGTGGGACCGGAACCAATGTTCTCGGGGGGGGGGGGGGGGGGGGGGTGTTTGCTAGTGCAGTTGGGGAGGGTTTAAACTAATGTGGCAGGGGGATGGGAACCGATGTAGGAAGTCAGTGGGGACGGAAACAAAGGGCAGGAAGGGAGACTGTGTAAAGCATGACCAGAGAAAACAGGGCAGAGAGCAAGGAAAGTCTACATTAAACTGCATTTATTTCAATGCAAGGGGCCTGACGGGCAAAGCGGATGAACTCAGGGCATGGATGGCCACATGGGACTGGGATATTATAGCTATGACTGAAACATGGCTAAGGGAGGGGCAGGACTGGCAGCTCAATGTTCCGGGGTACAGATGCTATAGAAAGGATAGAACAGGAGGTAAGAGAGGAGGGGGAGTGGCGTTTTTGATTAGGGAGAACATCACGGCAGTACTTAGAGGGGATATATCCGAGGGTTCGCCCACTGAGTCTATATGGGTGGAACTGAAAAATAAGAAGGGAGAGATCACCTTGATAGGACTGTACTGCAGGCCCCCAAATAGTCAGCGGGAAATTGAGGAGCAAATATGTAAGGAGATTACAGATAGCTGCAAGAAAAATAGGGTGGTAATAGTAGGGGACTTTAACTTTCCCAACATTGACTGGGACAGCCATAGCATTAGGGGCTTGGATGGAGGGAAATTTGTTGAGTGTATTCAGGAGGAATTTCTCATTCAGTATGTGGATGGACCGACTAGAGAGGGGGCAAAACTTGACCTCGTCTTGGGAAATAACGAAGGGCAAGTGACAGAAGTGTTAGTGAGGGATCACTTTGGGACAAGTGACCATAATTCCATTAGTTTTAAGATAGCTATGGAGAATGATAGGTCTGGCCCACGAGTTAAAATTCTTAATTGGGGCAAGGCCAATTTTGATAGTATCAGACAGGAACTTTCAGAGGTAGATTGGGGGAGACTGTTGGCAGGCAAAGGGACGGCTGGTAAATGGGAGGCTTTTAAAAATGTGTTAACCAGGGTTCAGGGTAAGCACATTCCCTTTAGAGTGAAGGGCAAGGCTGGTAGAAGTAGGGAACCCTGGATGACTCGAGATATTGAGACTCTGGTCAAAAAGAAGAAGGAGGCATATGACGTACATAAACAACTGGGATCAAGTGGATCCCTTGAAGAGTATAGAGATTGTCGAAATAGAGTTAAGAGGGAAATCAGGAGCGCAAAAAGGGGACATGAAATTGCTTTGGCAAATAATGCAAAGGAGAATCCAAAGAGCTTCTACAGATACATAAAGGGAAAAAGAGTAACTAGGGAAAGAGTAGGGCCTCTTAAGGATCAACAAGGACATCTATGTGCAGAGCCACAAGAGTTGGGTGAGATCCTGAATGAATATTTCTCATCGGTAGTCACGGTGGAGAAAGGCATGGATGTTAGGAAACTAAGGGAAATAAATAGTGATGTCTTGAGAAGTGTGCATATTACAGAGGAGGAGGTGCTGGAAGTCTCAAAGCGCATCAAGGTAGATAAATCCCCGGGACCTGATGAAATGTATCCCAGGATGTTGTGGGAGGCAATGGAGGAAATTGCGGGTCTCCTAACAGAGATATTTGAATCATCGGCAGCCACAGGTGAGGTGCCTGAAGATTGGAGAGTAGCGAATGTTGTGCCCTTGTTTAAGAAGGGGAGCAGGGAAAAGCCTGGGAACTACAGACCGGTGAGCCTAACGTCTGTAGTAGGTAAGTTGCTAGAAGGTATTCTGAGAGACAGGATCTACAAGCATTTAGAGAGGCAAGGACTGATTCGGGGCAGTCAGCATGGCTTTGTGCGTGGAAAATCATGTCTCACAAATTTGATTGAGTTTTTTGAGGGGGTGACCAAGAAGGTAGATGAGGGCAGTGCAGTAGACGTTGTCTACATGGACTTTAGCAAAGCCTTTGACAAGGTACCGCATGGTAGCTTGTTGCAGAAGGTTCCAGCTCACGGGATCCAGGGTGAGGTTGCCAATTGGATTCAAAATTGGCTAGACGACAGAAGACAGCGGGTGGTTGTAGAGGGTTGTTTTTCAAACTGGAGGCCTGTGACAAGTGGTGTGCCTCAGGGATCGGTGCTGGGTCCACTGTTATTTCTGATTTATATTAATGATTTGGATGAGAATTTAGGAGGCATGGTTAGTAAGTTTGCAGATGACACCAAGATTGGTGGCACAGTGGATAGTGAAGAAGGTTATCTAGGATTGCAACGGGATCTTGATCAATTAGGCCAGTGGGCCGACGAATGGCAGATGGAGTTTAATTTAGATAAATGTGAGGTGATGCATTTTGGCAGATCGAATCAGGCCAGGACCTACTCAGTTACTGGTATGGCGTTGGGGAGAGTTATAGAACAAAGAGATCTAGGAGTACAGGTTCATAGCTCCTTGAAGGTGGAGTCGCAGGTGGACAGGGTGGTGAAGAAGGCATTCGGCATGCTTGGTTTCATTGGTCAGAACATTGAATACAGGAGTTGGGACGTCTTGTTGAAGTTGTACAAGACATTGGTACGGCCACACTTGGAATACTGTGTGCAGTTCTGGTCACCCTATTATAGAAAGGATATTATTAAACTGGAAAGAATGCAGAAAAGATTTACTAGGATGTTACCGGGACTTGATGGTTTGAGTTATAAGGAGAGGCTGGATAGACTGGGACTTTTTTCCCTGGAGCGTAGGAGGCTTAGGGGTGAACTTATAGAGGTCTATAAAATAATGAGGGGCATAGATAAGGTAGATAGTCAACATCTTTTCCCAAAGGTAGGGGAGTCTAAAACTAGAGGGCATAGGTTTAAGGTGAGAGGGGAGAGATTCAGAAGGGCCCAGAGGGGCAATTTCTTCACTCAGAGGGTAGTGAGTGTCTGGAATGTGCTGCCAGAGGTAGTAGTAGAGGCGGGTACAATTGTGTCTTTTAAAAAGCATTTAGATAGTTACATGGGTAAGATGGGTATAGAGGGTTATGGGCCAAGTGCGGGCAACTGGGACTAGCTTAATGGTAAAAACTGGGCGGCATGGACTGGTTGGGCCGAAGGGCCTGTTTCCATGCTGTAAACTTCTATGATTCTATGATTCTATCAGAAACGGTTTTTGATCAGATGGTTGAAAAGGAACAAGAACAGGTGGAGGATGAGGCGGATATTTTTAGTTGAGGAAAATTGGCGGAGTTACAACAGAAAGATGTAGAAATAAAACGGATGTATCAGAAAGCATATACGGAAGAGGAATCGGAGCGTATACCACAGTGTTATTACCGCAAAAGTGAAGTCTTGATGAGACAATGGAGACCTTTACCTATGCATGCGGATTAAAAGTGGACAGAAGCTCATCAAGTAGTATTGGCGGTAGGGTATAGAAAGGAGGTGTTGCGAGTTCCACATGCGGTACCAGTGTGAGGTCATTTGGGAATAAGGAAAAGTCAGGCTTAAATACAAAAACATTTTTATTGGCCTGGACTACATAAAGATGTAGTTAGATTTTGTCGATCATGTCACACATGTGAAGTCATAGGGAAACCTCATGCCGTGATAAACCCAGCGCCCTTAATATCCATTCCAGCATTTGGGGAACATTTATCAAGGGTCTTAATTGATTGCGTAGGACCACTTCTTTAAACGAAGAGTGGGAATCAATATATTTTGACGATAATGGATGTGTCTACTAGGGCTCCAGAGGCCATTCCAGTACGTAATATTACAGCCAGAAAGATTGTGGAGGAGTTACTTAAATTATTTACCAGATATGGACTACCCACAGAAATACAATTGGATCAAGGATCAAACTTTACCTCAAGGTTATTCAAAGAAGTTATGGATAGCTTAGGAACAAAACAATTAAATCAACTGTGTACCATCCAGAATCGCAGGGAGCGTGAGAAAGGGGCATCAGATATTAAAGACAATGTTGAGGGCTTATTGTCAAGGTTCTCCAGAGGACTGGGATAAAGGAATTCCATTCGTTCTGGTTGCAAGTATGGATGCACCTAATGTATCAACCAGATTCAGTCTTTTGAATTAATTTTCGGTCATGAGGTAAGAGGACCACTTAAATTGATTACGGAAACATTGGTGAATGGTAAATCGGAAATTACATTATTGCATTGCGTGCCAAATTTTCGGGAACGATTAAATAGAGCAGGTGAATTGGCTAGAGAATATTTAAAAGTTGCACAACGTGTGATGAAACGGGTAGCGGCCAAGAAATCCAGAGTTCGTAGTTTTGCCAGTGGAGATGATGTTTTAGTATTGTTACCAGTGGTAGGTGAACCTTTAAAAGCAAGGTTGAAAGGAAATTAAGTGAGGTACATTATGTGGTAAAAAGGCCACATAGAAAGAAAACTCACCGAGTGTGTCATGTGAATATGCTTAAAAGGTACTTTGAAAGAGAAGGAGAGAAAAAGGAGGTGGTTTTAATGCTTCTAACTCAAAGTGACGAACTAAATCCAGATGACTTGGAATTTGACATACCTCAAATTAAATTGGAAATCGAGGACGTTTTTAAAAATTGGGATAAATTGTTGAATTACCTTCCAGAGGAAAAACGGACTGACCTGAAAGACTTATTGATATCACATGGGCAATTTATAGAGATAAATTGGGAAGTACTAAAATGGCTATACATGATGTAGATGTGGGAAATGCTGTTCCAATCAAACAACATCCATATCGACTTAACCCTTTAAAATTGGCACAGGTTACCAAAGAGAGTGAGAGCATGCTTACAAATGCCACAATTGAAGTGGGTTGCAGCCAATAGAGCTCACCGATAGCGATGGTACCAAAACCGGACGGTACCCAACGGTTGTGTGTGGACGATAGAAAGGTTAATGCAGTTACAAGAATGGACTCTTATCCTATCCCACGTTTGGAGGATTGCATTGAGAAAGTGGGACAAGCAGCTTTTATTTCCAAGCTGGATTTATTTACATGTTACTGGCAGGTACCTTTATCCGAAAGGGTGAAGGAGATTTCAGCTTTTGTGACTCCAGATGGTATAGACCAATTCAAAGTCGATTTCGGCGGCGGGAGAACAGCTGGTGAGTCAGTTTCAGCGGGAGCATTGCGGAAGGAGGTTGCGGGGAGGTAAGTCAACCTTTAAAAGCACTTGTCTTTGCAGGGGCAGGCCAGTCGATTTCGGCGGCGGGAGAACAGCTGGTGAGTCAGTTTCAGCGGGAGCAGTGCGGAAGGAGGTTGCTGGGAGGTAAGTCAACCTTTAAAAGCACTTGTCTTTGCAGGGGCAGGCCAGTCGATTTCGGCGGCGGGAGAACAGCTGGTGAGTCAGTTTCAGCGGGAGCAGTGCGGAAGGAGGTTGCTGGGAGGTAAGTCAACCTTTAAAAGCACTTGTCTTTGCAGGGGCAGGCCAGTCGATTTCGGCGGCGTGAGAACAGCTGGTGAGTCAGTTTCAGCGGGAGCATTGCGGAAGGAGGTTGCTGGAAGGTAAGTCAACCTTTAAAAGCACTTGTCTTTGCAGGGGCAGGCCAGTCGATTTCGGCGGCGTGAGAACAGCTGGTGAGTCAGTTTCAGCGGGAGCATTGCGGAAGGAGTTTGCTGGGAGGTAAGTCAACCTTTAAAAGCACTTGTCTTTGCAGGGGCAGGCCAGTCGATTTCGGCGGCGGGAGAACAGCTGGTGAGTCAGTTTCAGCGGGAGCACTGTGGAAGGAGGTTGCTGGGAGGTAAGTCAACCTTTAAAAGCATTTGTCTTTGCAGGGGCAGGCCAGTCTATTTCGGCGGCGTGAGAACAGCTGGCTGGTTAGTCAATTTCAGCAGGAGCTGAGAATTTTTCTTTTTTTTTAATTTAGTTTTTTAGGCGGGATCAGGAAGTCGCCCCGCGGACGTCTGGGAAGACCCTCACCAATAAATTCTGGTGGAGAGGAAACCCGAGACACTACACGTGTAGTGTCTCCCACCCGCCCTCCTCCTCTAACCTAATAATAAAACCCATTGGTCTGAGGTAAGTACCATATTTTATTATATTATTATTATTTTTTATAAAAATTTAATTTAGTTGCTAGCCAGATCTTGGTAGAAAGTTAGAGGAATGGCAGGGAAGGGAGTGCAATGTTCCTCCTGCAGGATGTTTGAGGTGAGGGATGCAGTTAGTGTCCCTGCTGATTTTACCTGCAGGAAGTGCTGCCATCTCCAGCTCCTCCAAGACCGAGTTAGGGAACTGGAGCTGGAGTTGGAAGAACTTCGGATCATTTGGGAGGCAGAAGGGATCATAGATAGCAGCTTGAGGGAATTAGTTACACCAAAGATTGGAGATAGGTGGGTAACTGTAAGAGGGACTGGGAAAAAACAGTCAGTGCAGGGATCCCCTGCGGTCGTTCCCCTGAGAAACAAGTATACCGCTTTGGATACTTGTGGGGGGGACGACTTACCAGGGGTAAGCCATTGGGTACGGCCCTCTGGCACGGAGTCTGTCCCTGTTGCTCAGAAGGGAAGGGGGGAGAGGAGCAGAGCATTAGTAATTCGGGACTCTATAGTCAGGGGCACAGATAGGAGATTTTGTGGGAGCGTGAGAGACTCACGTTTGGTATGTTGCCTCCCAGGTGCAAGGGTACGTGATGTCTCGGATCGTGTTTTCCGGGTCCTTAGGGGGGAGGGGGAGCAGCCCCAAGTCGTGGTCCACATTGGCACCAACGACATAGGTAGGAAAGGGGACAAGGATGTCAGGCAGGCTTTCAGGGAGCTAGGATGGAAACTCAGAACTAGAACAAACAGAGTTGTTATCTCTGGGTTGTTGCCCGTGCCACGTGATAGTGAGATGAGGAATAGGGAGAGAGAGCATTTAAACACGTGGCTACAGGGATGGTGCAGGCGGGAGGGATTCAGATTTTTGAATAACTGGGGCTCTTTCTGGGGAAGGTGGGACCTCTACAGACAGGATGGTCTACATCTGAACCTGAGGGGCACAAATATCTTGGGGGGGGAGATTTGTTAGTGCTCTTTGGGGGGGGGGGGGTTAAACTAATGCAGCAGGGGCATGGGAACCTGGATTGTAGTTTTAGGGTAAGGGAGAATGAGAGTATAAAGGTCAGGAGCACAGATTTGACGTCGCAGGAGGGGGCCAGTGTTCAGGTAGGTGGTTTGAAGTGTGTCTACTTCAATGCCAGGAGTATACGAAACAAGGTAGGGGAACTGGCAGCATGGGTTGGTACCTGGGACTTTGATGTTGTGGCCATTTCGGAGACATGGATAGAGCAGGGACAGGAATGGATGTTGCAGGTTCCGGGGTTTAGGTGTTTTAGTAAGCTCAGAGAAGGAGGCAAAAGAGGGGGAGGTGTGGCGCTGCTAGTCAAGAGCAGTATTACGGTGGCGGAGAGGATGCTAGATGGGGACTCTTCTTCCGAGGTAGTATTGGCTGAAGTTAGAAACAGGAAAGGAGAGGTCACCCTGTTGGGAGTTTTTTATAGGCCTCCTAATAGTTCTAGGGATGTAGAGGAAAGGATGGCGAAGATGATTCTGGATATGAGCGAAAGTAACAGGGTAGTTATTATGGGAGACTTTAACTTTCCAAATATTGACTGGAAAAGATATAGTTCGAGTACAATAGATGGGTCGTTTTTTGTACAGTGTGTGCAGGAGGGTTTCCTGAAACAATATGTTGACAGGCCAACAAGAGGCGAGGCCACGTTGCATTTGGTTTTGGGTAATGAACCAGGCCAGGTGTTGGATTTGGAGGTAGGAGAGCACTTTGGGGACAGTGGCCACAATTCGGTGACGTTTACGTTAATGATGGAAAGGGATAAGTATACACCGCAGGGCAAGAGTTATAGCTGGGGGAAGGGCAATTATGATGCCATTAGACGTGACTTGGGGGGGGGGGGGATAAGGTGGAGAAGTAGGCTGCAAGTGTTGGGCACACTGAATAAGTGGGGCTTGTTCAAGGATCAGCTACTGCGTGTTCTTGATAAGTATGTATCGGTCAGACAGGGAGGAAGGCGTCGAGCGAGGGAACCGTGGTTTACCAAGGAAGTGGAATCTCTTGTTAAGAGGAAGAAGGAGGCCTATGTGAAGATGAAGTGTGAAGTTTCGGTTGGGGCGATGGATAGTTACAAGGTAGCGAGGAAGGATCTAAAGAGAGAGCTAAGACGAGCAAGGAGGGAACATGAGAAGTATTTGGCAGGAAGGATCAAGGAAAACCCAAAAGCTTTCTATAGGTATGTCAGGAATAAGCGAATGACTAGGGAAAGAGTAGGACCAGTCAAAGACAGGGATGGGAAATTGTGTGTGGAGTCTGAAGAGATAGGCGAGATACCAAATGAATATTTTTCGTCAGTATTCACTCAGGAAAAAGATAATGTTGTGGAGGAGAATGCTGAGCCCCAGGCTAATAGAATAGATGGCATTGAGGTACGTAGGGAAGAGGTGTTGGCAATTCTGGACAGGCTGAAAATAGATAAGTCCCCGGGACCTGATGGGATTTATCCTAGGATTCTATGGGAGGCCAGGGAAGAGATTGCTGGACCTTTGGCTTTGATTTTTATGTCATCATTGGCTACAGGAATAGTGCCAGAGGACTGGAGGACAGCAAATGTGGTCCCTTTGTTCAAAAAGGGGAGCAGAGACAACCCCGGCAACTATAGACCGGTGAGCCTCACGTCTGTAGTGGGTAAAGTCTTGGAGGGGATTATAAGAGACAAGATTTATAATCATCTAAATAGGAATAATACGATCAGGGATAGTCAGCATGGCTTTGTGAAGGGTAGGTCATGCCGCACAAACCTTATTGAGTTCTTTGAGAAGGTGACTGAACAGGTAGACGAGGGTAGAGCAGTTGATGTGGTGTATATGGATTTCAGCAAAGCGTTTGATAAGGTTCCCCACGGTAGGCTATTGCAAAAAATACGGAGGCTGGGGATTGAGGGTGATTTAGAGATGTGGATCAGAAATTGGCTAGCTGAAAGAAGACAGAGGGTGGTGGATGATGGGAAATGTTCAGAATGGAGTACAGTCACAAGTGGAGTACCACAAGGATCTGTTCTGGGGCCGTTGCTGTTTGTCATTTTTATCAATGACCTAGAGGAAGGCGCAGAAGGGTGGGTGAGTAAATTTGCAGACGATACTAAAGTCGGTGGTGTTGTCGATAGTGTGGAAGGATGTAGCAGGTTACAGAGGGATATAGATAAGCTGCAGAGCTGGGCTGAGAGGTGGCAAATGGAGTTTAATGTAGAGAAGTGTGAGGTGATTCACTTTGGAAGGAATAACAGGAATGCGGAATATTTGGCTAATGGTAAAGTTCTTGAAAGTGTGGATGAGCAGAGGGATCTAGGTGTCCATGTACATAGATCCCTGAAAGTTGCCACCCAGGTTGATAGGGTTGTGAAGAAAGCCTATGGAGTTTTGGCCTTTATTGGTAGAGGGATTGAGTTCCAGAGTCGGGAGGTCATGTTGCAGCTGTACAGAACTCTGGTACGACCGCATTTGGAGTATTGCGTACAGTTCTGGTCACCGCATTATAGGAAGGACGTGGAGGCTTTGGAGAGGGTGCAGAGGAGATTTACCAGGATGTTGCCTGGTATGGAGGGAAAATCTTATGAGGAAAGGCTGATGGACTTGAGGTTGTTTTCATTGGAGAGAAGAAGGTTAAGAGGAGACTTAATAGACGCATACAAAATGATCAGGGGGTTGGATAGGGTGGACAGTGAGAGCCTTCTCCCGCGGATGGATATGGCTGGCACGAGGGGACATAACTTTAAACTGAGGGGTAATAGATATAGGACAGAGGTCAGAGGTAGGTTCTTTACGCAAAGAGTAGTGAGGCCGTGGAATGCCCTACCTGCTACAGTAGTGAACTCGCCAACATTGAGGGCATTTAAAAGTTTATTGGATAAACATATGGATGATAATGGCATAGTGTAGGTTAGATGGCTTTTGTTTCGGTGCAACATCGTGGGCCGAAGGGCCTGTACTGCGCTGTATTGTTCTATGTTCTATGTTCTAAAGTTATGCTATTTGGCATGAAAAACGCTCCAGCCACATTTCAACGGGTAACTAACACTGTCGTTTCAGGATTACCCAAGTGTGCGGTATACATCGACAATCGGTTAATTTTCAGCCAGACATGGAAAGAACATTTAAAACATCTGATGGAGTTATTCGATCGACTTCAGGAGGCAGGTTTGGTGATAAACCTAGCCAAAAGTGAAATTGGAAAAGCCTAAGTCATTTTCCTTGGCCATGCAAAAGGACAGAGTCGAACGGTCACACGGGGTGTGAAGACAACAGTTATTGAGGAGTTTCCAATACCCTCGACACGAAGGGAAATAATGCGATTTCTTGGCATGAGTGGACTTGATGGAACATTTGTGCAAAAGGTTTGTGATTGCTCCACTGATGGACTTGCTGAAGACACGTCTAGAATGTCAGTGGACAGCGGTTTTACAACTGTCATTTGAAGGCCTGAAAGCTGTGATAACCAATGTTCCTATGTTGGAGAATAACAAGGGACTCTGTGATCAGATTGAACTAAAGTATCTGACTTTAAAGAGACATGCCGAGGCGTAGAGAAATGGACGGATCGTGCAGAGACCTTTTTGTTCAAAGAGACTGTCAATCGAGTGGGATTCCAGTTGGAGCAAGTAAAAACTGGACTATATTATTGTACCTGATTGCGTGTGTTGTTTCTTGATGCGAAAAAGTATATTTACTGTGTGCATTTCTTAAAGGATATTTAAACGGTGAAAAATGAAACCATCTTTAAGTTGATGTTTTTTTTTTTCTTGGGGTGAGGTGTCATGTAAGAGTACCTTTAACAAATGGATGTTTATAAATGGGTGTGTAGATAAATATCTGTCGTGAGAGTACCTTTAAGAAATGGGTGTGTATTACTGCAGTTATGTCAGAGACTGGGTGGAGCTGGGCTGTCTGTCAGCTTTTTAATTTCGCTTTAGGCTTTTTGCTGCAGGGTGGGTTTGATTTCATTTTAGCTTTGGAGAAGCTGAAATCACAGCAGGATGTGTATGAATCTCTGCAAGCTTATGAATGTTCATTTGGGGTTTTCAAAGTGGTAACTGTTCTCAGTCGTGAATTTAAACTTTATGTGCTTCTGTTAAACGTTTTTTTAAAGTGTAATGGATGTTAAAAGGAAAGCTTAAAGGATTACTTAGTGTGGTATTCTTTGGGAGTTATATTTGAATTAATGGTTGCTAAGATGTTCACTGTCTGTTTTAAAAAGGTTAACTTGAGTTCATAGAATAAACATTGTATTGTTTTAACAAATACTGTTAAATGTCTGCTTTACCGCACCCTTAGAGTGGGCCATGTGCTCCCCATACCACAATCTATTATAAGTTGTGGGTCAGGTGAACTCCATGATACACTTTGGGTTTCTCTAAACTCTGTCCTATAACATCATGTATTTTTCAAGATGCACGGTAAACGTCACTATCACCGCTGCTTCCACCACCTCCACCGACAGCGAGTTCCAGGCACTCATTACCCTCTGTGTAATAAACCTGCCTCATACATCTCCTCTAAACCTTTCCCCTCGCACCTTAAACCTACGCCCCCTAGTAATTTACCCCTCTACCCTGGGAAAAAGTCCCTGCCTATCCATCCTGTCTATGCACCTCATAATTCTGTAGAATTCTATCAGGTCGCCCCACAACCTCCGTTGTTCCAGTGAGAACAAACCGAGTTTATTCAACCTCTCCTCATACCATACCAGGCAACCTTCTGGTAAATCTCTTCTGCACCCTCTCTAAAGCCTCCACATCCTTCTGGCAGCGTGGCGACCCAGAATTGAACACTATACTCCAAGTGTGGCGTAACTAAGGTTCTATACAGCTGCAACATGATTTGCCAACTTTTATGCTCAATGCCCCGGCCAATGAAGGCAAGCATGTTGCATGCCTTCTTGACTACCTTATCCACCTGTGTTGCCCCTTTCAGTGACCTGCGGACCTGTACACCTAGATCTCTCTGACTGACAATACGCTTGAGGGTTTTACCATTCACTGTATATTCCCTACCTGTATTAAACCTTCCAAAATGCATTACCTCACATTTGTCCGAATAAACACCATCTGACATCTCTCCTCCCAAGACTCCAAACGATCTAAATCCTGTTGTATCCTCTGACAGTCCTCATCACAATCCGCAATTCCACCAACCTTTGCGTCGTCCACAAACCTACTAATCAGACCAGTTACATTTTCCTCCAAATCATTTCTATATACTACGTAGAGCAAAGGTCCCAGCACTGATTTCTGCGGAACACCATTAGTCACAACCCTCCAATCAGAAAAGCACCCTTCCATTGCTACTCTCTGCCTTTTATGACCTAGCCAGTACTGTATCCATCTTGCCAGCTCAGGTCTGATCCCGGGCGACTTTACCTTGTGTACCAGTCTGCCATGGGGGACCTTGTCAAAGGCCTTACTGAAGTCCACATAGACAACATCCACTGCCCTACCTGCATCAATCACTTTTGTGGCCTCCTCGAAAAGCTCTATCAAGTTAGTGAGACACGAGCACCCCCCCCCCCCCCCGCCCCACTTCACAAAACAGTGCTGCGTCTTGCTAATACGTCCACTTGCTTTCAAATGGGAATAGATCCTGTCTCAAAGAATTCTCTCCAGTAACTTCCCTACCACTGACGTAACTCTAACCGGCCTGTAGTTCCCTGGTTTTTCCTTGCTACCCTTCTAAAACAAAGGTACAACATTGGCTTTTCTCCAGTCCTCTGGGACATCGCATGAAGACAGTGAGGTTACAAAGATTTCTGTCAAGCCCTCAGCAATTTCCTCTCTTGCCTCCTTCAGTATTCGGGGGTAGATCCCATCAGGCCCTGGGGACTTACCTACCTTAATATTTTTGAAGACGCCCAACACTTCGTCTTTTTGGATCTCAATGTGACCCACGCTGTCCACACACCCTTCTCCAGGCTCAAATACACCAATTCCTTCTCTTTGATGAATGCTGATGCAAAGTATTCATTTAGTACTTCACACATTTTCTCTGGCTCCACACACAGATTCCCTCCCCTGTCCTTCAGTGGGACAACTATGTCCTTGGCTTCCCTCTTGCTTTTTATGTACGTGTAATAGCCTTGGGATTTTCCTTAACCCTATCACGGTAATCAATCTCATGTAATTCTTGCATATTAAGTTTCTATTGTATGCATTTCCCTGTAACGTATAATTTATGTCCGCAATAAAATGGATATTGCAACCAGCCTCAGAATTCCAAGCCCCATTCTATCTCCTGAATGCAAAAGCACAGAAATGAATTGTATGCCATAAGAAATTGATCGATGCCATAACATGGAGGCTTGTTGAGAGATTCTAACCCAATATTGTTAAGGGCCAGAGTTTAGAGAGCCCCAAAGTGTATCATGCAGTTCACCTGACCCTCCACTTTAAATAGATTGTGGTTATGGGGAGCACACGGCCCTACTCTGCAGGTGTGATGCAACAGACTTCTACAGTACTTCTAAATTAAGACACTGTTTATTCATGAAACCAGTAAACACTTTATAAACCCACAGTAAACAACTTAACAACTATCAACTCCAATAAATCCCCCAAAGAATACAGTACTCTCAAAGTAACTTTTAATCTTTCCTTGCACCCATAAGGCAAAAAGGGCAACTTTTGTACAGAAAGGCATCAGGTTTAACTTCACTACTGAGAACAGTTACCACTTTGAAATCACCAAATCAACATTCAGAAGCTTGCCGAGATCCATACACATCTTGCTGTGATTACAGCTTTTCCAAATCGAAAACGAAACTAAACACAGCCTATAGCAAACAGCCTGAAGCGAAAGTAAAATCAGACAGCCCAGCTCCACCCACACTCTGACATCACTCATAAACACCCATTTCTTAAAGGTCCATCGACTACAGATATCTATCTAAACATCCATTTCTTAAAGATACTCTCACATGACAACGTGCACCACTTGACTTGTCAACGCTTTAATTTGTTGGTGTAATGAGAGAGTTCATTTAAAAATTGCATTTATCAAGCCTGTATCGCCTTCATGCTGTGTTTATTCCCATTCATTTGCCGATTTTATAATGTATTTGATTTTATTAGATCATTCATTAAATTAGGTCTTTAAATATTGGAGATGTATTGTCACAAGTAGGCTTACATTAACACTGCAATGAAGTTACTGTCAAAAGCCCCTAGGCGCACAGTCCAGGGCCTGCTCGGGTACACGGAGGGAGAATTCAGAATGTCCAAACTACCTTACAGCAAGTCTTTCAGGACTTGTGGGAGGAAACTGAAGCACCCGGCGGAAACCCACACATACACCTGGAAAACGTTCAGACTCCGCACAGACAGTGACTGAAACCCGGAATCGTACCTGGGACCCTGGCGCTCTGAAGCAATAGTGCTAACCACTGTCGCCTGAGAAGGTGCCAAACCCCTTCATGATCCCTTCCATGCTGGTCTGGGGGTTCGAGATGTAGAGAAGCAGGTCATCCACATAGAGTGAAATGTATGCTCTCTGTTACCCCTCTGGGTACCTCTCCAGCCTTTCACCAGTCTGAGGACGATCGCTAGTGGTTTGATTGCCAGAGTGAACAGTAGCGGATACAGCAGTCATCCATGCCTCGTGCCTAGTTGCAAGCGGGAAGTATCTAGTGCTTGTGATGTTTGCTATTATGCTCGCCTTGGTAGCGCTGCACAGTAGTTTCACCCAAGTGATGAATCCTGGCCCAAGCCCAAACCGCTCCACTACCTCTAAGCGGTACTTCCATTCGAATTTGTCAAAGGCCTTTTCTGCAAACAAGGAGATGATCACTTCTGGCGTTCTCCCTTCAGGATTTTTAGACGTTTGACCAACTCTTCAGAATTACTTATACAATCGATTGCTTAACAGTATTACGATGGCACCAACCTTATGCTTTACCCCTTTAAGTCTAGTCACTGCAAGTGTCTCTTCAACTGCAGACACTTTGAAAGTTATCCCCTTGAATTCCACTTAACAGGACCCGATTCAACTTGCTGTTCTCTGTTCCCTTTACTTCAGCCTTCAGAAGACATTCTTTCTGTCCCAATTCCCTGATTGTCTGAACTGTATCCCGTTATTTTGGAAGCCTTCCTCATTGCAGTCCCCTTCTCCTGTCCACGCTTTCTTCTGATAAAGCTGCGAGATGTTCAGTTGCGACTTCCTATCTTTAGTTGCTCACAAATTCACCTAAACCTAAATTCAAAGTACACTTCTACCTTAAAACTGTCCCTGATTGCTACGCACCGGCTTATTTTTCTCTGAGCTTTTATTTACTCTCCATGTCGTAACTTCTCTAAGTACAATCTAATCATAGTTTGATTTGAAACCAAACCCCCCACACATATGTTGTCCAGCATTAATCCAATATTGCTCAACACTTTCTTACACAGATACACTAAACTAAAACCACTTAAAGCCATTCCTTATTCCTAATATGAGCAACGCAAGTATAAGTACTGCAAAAATGCATTTATTTTGCGCCCATCTCCTTCTGTGAAAGAACTCAATCTTCATAACCATGAACATTTCTTCACACTGGTGTTCCATCCATTTTACACGAACTTAACATCACAGTTATCTGAGCACGCAGCTTATTATATCACACTGGTAAAAAAAATGTTAGCTCAGAATTAGACTTGGCATATTATATAATCACAATGATTTAACCAGAACACAGATAATAACCTTAACAACACCATCAGAATCTGCGCATGGTGACACTATCATAACTCAAGTATTTTGTTTCCTTTTCATCTGTTTTCCGTTTTCAACTCAGAACACAACCTTCCCTTTAAATTACTGTGGAATTATTCTTTTCATCACTTGTGGGCATAGTTCTATTCTTAACCATACTTTTTAAATGTACATGTGGTACATTCGCATTTCGATTTGCCACCGTGAAAATGTCATTTTGGTGCATTAACATCTAATTTCTTATCTTGCCAATGTTTCCTATAACCGTTTCAAGACATTTTGAAGAAGCTTCTTACGTTCACTCAAAGTGCCTTCGTATTCTTACTTTTCCGTTTCTTTGAACATTTTGTGATCTTTTTGTTTTTCTAATTCCATTTTAACGAATTATTTTCAATTCTGTTTGGGCCATATTGTGTTCTAATTAGTTAACGTTTCTGTACAATTTCTGAACTATCTCAGACCAGTTCTCAATAGGTTTTGAATGTTCTTTGTAAAACTGTTCGCTTATCTTTCTCCCAACTGCTACATCTGCTGTACCATGACCGACAAATGTTTTTAAATCAGAGTATCTGGTCATTGACTCAGAAAGAGCATTTCGCACGTTCAGTGTCCTGGTCGACAGTTCCTAATTTCCATTGTTTCAGGTACTTCAGTTCTATTCTTATTGCCCAGTATTGTCTTTCATGCATCACTTGCATCAGTTTTTTTTTTTTTGGGGGGGGGTTTGCTTATCTGGCTCACCATTCGACATGAATTCACATTAACAGGAACAACTTTCAAATTGCGACATTCAACACAATCCATCTTCTCCATATCTTCCATTTTGCTTTCATATTCATAAATGTCATTGTTCTGTTCAGGAAGAAGTTCTAATCGTTCGTTAGTTTCGTTTTTCAATTCTGCAGTCAGCCGATTATTCTGAATGGCCAGAACCTCCTTTTCCAGGTGAATGCATTTTCCATATTATTTCATAGATACTTCTGACGCAGGAAGCTGTAAAAATATTAACTGACGACAAATGTTTGTTAAGCTTCCATTCCAACTTTATCTTTTAGACAGTTGAAGTCCTCAGTCAAGCTTTCTATTTTCCCCAACTGACTGGAATTGTTCTCACCAATTCTCCTTTTTCATTCGTGCGTGTAAGTTCATTTTCTGCATCAGTCAGGTGTTCCTTCAATTGCTTGTTATCTGCAAAACGTGTCTCCTTTTTCTACACATTCGCTTTAATTAGTTAGTTAAGTTCATCGTGATCAACTGCCTGTTGCAATGCTGCTGTCAGCATATAGTGTCTCCACAAGACAAATCATTCCTTCAATAAAATCTATTCCTCCAAACGTAATTTGGGAATAGTTCCCACTGTAGGAATTAAATTTGCAAAGTTACTTCTTTAATCAAATTGAAAACAAAATGCTCACTCCTTTCATTAATCTCACTTCGTCATACTTTCTTCCTTCATAAAACTGAACGGAATACAAATTGATATCGTCAGCTACTTTGGTCTGCTCCAGTCTCTCTTGAAATGTTTCCTTACTTTGTTAGACATGTAAGGGAATACCTCTCCGTTCGAAACAAAGGTTAGAGAACCTTCACAAGCCTGACTTGCGGCACCAGTACAGAAATAATTATCTGAAGTATTTTGAGCCTTAAACCCCATTCTCATAGGTTCTGAAGAAGCAGGTTTCACCTGTACCATTTAGTTTTAACAGACATTTCATATTCAGATGCTTCCTTTTCTATTACTGCAATTGGTCGCAAGTTTAATTTCAGCCATCTACTCGGATATGTCCCATGTTCATACAATGGAAATACTTAGGCCGGCGAATCTCATTACCACCCTCATCACCTTCCTTTTTGATCTGAGCCGAAATTGTCTGAACACTCTCAACTGTTCAAAGGGTAGGAAATTGAATTGTGGCAGATGACGGAACACAAGAACAGCATTAAAGATAAAGAAAAAGCATGTAAAGTGTCGAGGATTAGTGGGAAGCCAGAGGATTGGGAAGCCTTTAAAAGCGAGCAGAGGACAACTAAAAAAGCAAGAAAGGGGGAGCAGATGAAGTATGAGTGCAAGCTAGCTAGTAATATAAGGGACGATAGGAAGAGTTTCTTTCAAATATTAAAGGTAAGAGAGAGGCAAAAATAGACATTGGACCACTGGAAAATGTGGCTGGAGAAGTAATAATAGGAAACAAAGAAATGGCAGATGAACTGAATAGTTACTTTGCATCAGTCTTCACGGTGGAAGACACCAGTGGGATGCCCAAGCTCCAGGAGAACCAGGGGTCAGAGGTGAGTGTAGTGACCATTACTAAGGAGAAGGTTCTGGGGAAACTGTAAGATCTGAAGGTGCATCTATCACCTGGACCGGATGGACTACACCCCAGGGATCTAAAAGAGATAGCTAATGGGATTGCGGAGGCATTGGTGATGATCGTTCAGGAATTACTGGAGGCAGGAAGTGTCCCAGGGGACTGGAAAGTGGCTAATATAACACCCCTGTTTAACAAGGCAGGGAGGCAGAGGACGGGAAGTTATAGGCCGGGTAGCCTGTCTTCGGTCATTGGTAAGATTCTAGAGTCCATTATTAACGATAAGATCTTCAACGTGCATGGTAAAATAGGACTGAGTCAGCACGGCTTCGTCAAGTGGATGTCATGTCTGACAAATCTGTTAGAGTTCTTTGAGGAAGTAAGAGGGAAGTTAGACAAAGAAGAACCAGTGGACGTGGTCTATTTAGATTTCGAGAAGATTCTGGCATGCAGAGAGGATTTTCTGACTGGCACAAGACAGAGAGTGGGGATAAAAGGGTCGTTTTCACGATGGCTGCTGGTGACGAGTGATGTAGCTCAGGGGTCCGTGCTGGGACCACAACGTTGCACAATGTACATTGATGATCTGGAGGGATGAATTGAAGGCACTGTTGCTAAGTTTGCCGATGATGTAACGATCTATAGAATCTTATTGAAACGTACAGGATACTGCGTGGCCTGGATAGAGTGGACGTGGGGAAGATGTTTCCACTTGTAGGAAAAACTAGAACCAGAGGACACAATCTCAGACTAAAGAGACCATCCTTTAAAACAGCAATGAGGAGGAATTTCTTCAGCCAGACGGTGCTGAATCTGTGGAACTCTTTGCCGCAGAAGGCTGTGAAGGCCAAATACCTGAGTGTCATTAAGACAGAGATAGATAGGTTTATGATTAATAAGGGGATCAGGGGTTATGGGGAGAAGGCAGGAGAATGGGTATGAGAAGCATATCAGCCATAATTGAATGGCGGTGCAGACCCGAGGGGCCGTGTGGCCTAAATCTGCTCCGATGTCTTATGGTATCATGGTTCCATCTCCTGCTTGGCCATTTGTTTATTTTTCTCTTTACCAACTTCTATCCCCTGATATTATAGGATGACAGTAAAATGTATAATTCTATGGATCAGCGAGCTCTGTGACCTACCTGTTTTATCATTTTTGATTTTCAATATGCATTCTAATAAACATAGGAACCGAATTTTTTACTTGTTTCTACAAGAACCATCGCTCTAACGGCTTCATATGTTCTCCCCATCTTTAATTGCTGTATACAACGGGCAAACTTATCTTTATTTAGCCTCGCAAGCGTTGTAAGCTTGCCCCTTCTGTTCTCTTGTATTTCGAAATGTTTGCCTGCATGCCACAGGAACCAGCTCATTTGCAGTAAGGATAGCTTTATTGACTGCAAAGGAATCTACTGATACCTCTTCTGAAAAAGATGCATACGCCTAATTGGATTTAGTCTACTTCAGAAAAGCAATAACCAAATTTATTTTATGCATTTAATCTCTTTAGCTACCTTTTCAAACTAAATAAAGAATTCTTCCACATGCACTTACTCACATTTTGTTAGTGCTTCAATCAACTTAAACATTTCCACACAAGGTTCTTCCTCAATCGGCATGTTATTACATGAAGGCATGGGTTCAACGACAAGGAAAATTAGGAGAAAAGTTAAGAGAAAAAATAACTGAGGGGAAGTTACTGATCAGGGTGTTAAGATTCAAAACAGAGGTATAAAAGCGAACATAAGTGTACTTTACCTGAATGCTCGTAGTATTCGAAATAAGGTAAATGAGTTGATGGCGCAAATCATCCTGAATGACTATGATTTAGTGGCCATTACTGAAACATGGTTAAAGAATGGTCACGACTGGGAGTTAAATATCCAAGGGTATCAAACTTTTCGGAAGGACAGAGTGGATGGTAAGGGAGGTGGTGTAGCTCTGTTATTTAAGAATGACATCCGGGCAATAGGAAGGGCTGACATCGGTGCTATGGAGGATAAGGTTGAATCCATTTGGGTGGAAATCAGGAATAGTAAGGCGAAAAAGACACTGATCGGAGTAGTCTATGGGCCACCAAATAATAACATTATGGTGGGGCACGCAATAAACAAAGAAATAACTGATGCATGTAGAAATGGTACAGCAGTTATCATAGGGGATTTTAATCTACATGTCGATTGGTTTAACCAGGTCGGTCAAGGAAGCCTTGAGGATGAGTTTATAGAATTTATCCACGATAGTTTCCTCGAACAGTATGTAATGGAACCTCCGAGGGAACAGCGGTCCTAGATCTGCTCCAGTGTAATGAGACAGGATTGATTAATGATCTCATAGCTAGGGATCCTCCCGGGAGGAGCGATCACAATATGGTGGTATTTAAAATACAGATGGAGGGTGAGAAGGTAAAATCAAACACTGGTTTTGTGCGTAAACAAAGGAGATTACAATGACATGAGAGAAGAGCTAGCTAACGTGGACTGGGAGCAAATACTTTATGGTGAAACAGTTGAAGAACAGTGGAGAACCTGGCAAACGATTTTTACGGTGCTCAGCAAAGGTCTATACCAACAAAAAGGAAGGACGGTAGATATTGACTGTGGATATCTAAGGAAATAGGTGTCAAATTAAAGGAAAAAGCATATCAAGGGACAAAGATTAGTGGGAGACTAGAGGACTGGGAAATATTTAGGGGGAAACAGAAAGCTACTAAAAAGCTAAAAAGAAGAGTAAGATAGATTATGAGAATAAACTTGCTCAGAATATAAATACAGACAGTAAAAGTGTCGACACATATATAAAACAAATAAGAGTGGCTAAGGTCCATTATTATAAGGACCTATTATATTATTGGTCCTTTAGAGGATGAGAAGGGAGATTTAATAATGGGAGATGACGAAATGGCTGAGGAACCGAACAGGATTTTTGGGTCGGTCTTCACAGTGGAAGACACAAATAACATGCCAGTGACTGATGGGATGACCTTGGTGAGGACCTTGACATGATTATTATCACTAAGGAGGAAGTGCTGGGCAAGCTTTTGGGGTTAAAGATAGACAGGTCTTCTGGCCCTGATGGAATGGATCCCAGAGTGCGAAAAGAGAAGGCTAGGGAAATTGCAAATGAACTAGTGATAATTTACCAAAATTCGCTAGATTGTGGGGTGGTCGAGGCAGATTGCAAATTAGCAAACGTGACACACCTGTTTAAAAAAGTAAGTAGACCAGTAGCTGAACGTCGGTAGTAGAGAGGATGCTGGAATCTATCATCAAGGAAGATATAGCGAGGCATCTGGATGGAAATTGTCCCATCGGCCAGATGCAGCATGGGTCCATAAAGGGCAGGTCATGCCTAACTAATTTAGTGGAATGTTTTGAGAACATTACCAGTGCGGTAGATAACAGGGAGCCAATGGATGTGGTATATCTGGATTTCCATAAAGCTTTTGACAAGGTTTACAAGGCCGCACAAAAGGTTGCTGCATAACATAAAGATGCATGGCATTAAAGGTAAAGTAGTAGCTTGGATAGAGGATTGATTAATTAATAGAAAGCAAAGAGTGGGAATTACTGGGTGTTTCTCTGGTTGGCAATCAGTAGCTCGTGGTGTCCCTGAGGGATCAGTGTTTGGCCCACAATTGTTCACAATTTACACCGATGATTTGGAGTTGGGGACCAAGTGCAATTTGTCTAAGTTTACAGATGACACTAAGATGAATGTTAAAGCAAAAAGTGCAGAGGATACCGGAAGCCTGCAGAGGGATTTGGTTAGGTTAAATGAATGGGCTAGGGTCAGGCAGATAGAAAACAATGTTGACAAATGTGTGAACAAAGAACAAAGAACAAAGAAATGTCCAGCACAAGAACAGGCCCTTCGGCCCTCCAAGCACGTGCCGACCATGCTGCCCGACTAACCTACAATCTTCTACACTTCCTGGGTCTGTATCCCTCTATTCCCATCCTATTCATGTACTTGTCAAGATGTCCCTTAAATGTCACTATCGTCCCTGCTTCCACCACCTCCTCCGGTAGCGAGTTCCAGGCACCCATACCCTCTGCGTAAAAAACCTGCCTCGTCCATCCACTCTAAACCTTGCCCCTCTCACCTTAAACCTATGCCCCCTAGTAATTGACCCTCTACCCCGGGGAAAAGCCTCTGACTATCCATTCTGTCTGTGCCCATCATAATTTTGTATACCTCTATCAGGTCGCCCCTCAACCTTCTTCGTTACAGTGAGAACTAACCAAGTTTATTCAACCGCTCCTCATAGCTAATGCCCTCCATTCCAGGCAACATTCTGGTAAATCTCTTCTGCACCCTCTCTAAAGCCTCCACATCCTTCTGGTAGTGTGGCGACCAGAATTGAACACTATACTCCAAGTGTGGCCTAACTAAGGTTCTATACAGCTGCAACATGACTTGCCAATTCTTATACTCAATGCCCGGGCCAATGACGGCAAGCATGCCGCATGCCTTCTTGACTACCTTCTCCACCTGTGTTGCCCCTTTCAGTGACCTGTGGACCTGTACTCCTAGATTTCTTTGACTTTCAATACTCTTGAGGGTTCTACCATTCACTGTATATTCCCTACCTGCATTAGACCTTCCAAAATGCATTACCTCACATTTTTCCGGATTAAACTCCATCTGCCATCTATCCGCCCAAGTCTCCAAACAATCTAAATCCTGCTGTATCCTCTGACAGTCCTCATCGCTATCCGCAATTCCACCAACCTTTGTGTCGTCTGCAAACCTACTAATCAGACCAGTTACATTTTCCGCCAAATCATTTATATATACTACAAGGTTATCCATTTTGGTAGGAATAACAGCAAAGGGGATTATTATTTATATGTTAAAATATTAAAACATGCTGCGGTGCAGAGAGACCTGGGTGTGCTAGTGCATGAGTCGCAAAACGTTGGTTTACAGGTGCAACAGGTGATAAAGAAGGCAAATGGAGTTTTGTCCTTCATTGCTAGAGGGATGGAGTTCAAGACTAGGGAGATTATTCTGCAATTGTATAAGGTGTTACTGAGGCCACACCTGGAGCATTGTGTTCACTGTTGGCCTCCTTACCTGATAAAGGACGGACTGGCGCTGGAGGGTGTGCAGAGGAGATTCACTAGGTTAATCCCAGATCTGAAGGGGTTAGATTACGAGGAGAGGTTGAGTAGACTGGAACTGTACTCGTTTAAATGTAGAAGGATGCGGGGGGGGGGGGGGGGGGGTCTTATAGAAACATATGAAATTATGAAGGGAATTGATAGGATAGATGCGGGCAGGTTGTTTCCACTGGCGGGTGAAAGCAGAACTGGGGGGCATAGCCTAAAAATAAGGGGAAGTAGATTTAGGAATGAGCTTAGGAGTAACTTCTTCACCCAAAGGGTTGTAAATCTATGGATTTCCTTGTCATGTGAAGCAGTTGAGGCTCCTTCATTAAATGTTTTTAAGATAAAGATAGATAGTTTTTTGAAGATTAAAAGGATTAAGGGTTATGGTGTTCTGGCGGAAAGTGGAGCTGAGTCCACAAAAGATCAGCCATGATCTCATTGAATGGCGGTGCATGCTCGAGGGGCCAGAGGGTCTACTCCTGCTCCTGGTTCTTATGTTCTTATGTCCTTATGTTCTTATGTTCTTATGTAGTTATGTTCTTATGTTCTAAATCTGAAAACCAAATATTGAACAAAGAAAACGGTACCTGTGGTTCTGGGAACAGTGACTGTCCTGAATTTCTTTAATTGTATTACGTGGTATTTTATGCTGATAGCATTGTATCACATTGGCAATCACCCCTGGCTTTCTTCTCTAAAACCCATTGTCAGTTTATCACAGATGTGAGGAACAATCGAACTCATTCATTATATTCTCACACCAGGGGTGCCATTTATTCTCATCGTGTGTTGCTCAATGGTTTAAGGGCCAGGCACATTTAGTGGCCACCAGCAGACGCCGGGTTCCAAACAATGGGCAAACTGCAAGGACCGAGAGCGAGAGAATAGAAGGACATCCATAATGTTACTGTTTTTTTTATTTTAGTTAATTTCATATTCTTACAGGTGCTCTTTATCTTTAATTTAATATTTTTCTGAATGCGTATTTTGGGCCATCCACCTAGTTTTGTCTGAGAAATGGGCAGCACGGTAGCATGGTGGTTAGCACAATTGCTTCACAGCTCCAGGGTCCCAGGTTCGATTCCCGGCTTGGGTCACTGTCTGTGCGGAGTCTGCACGTTCTCCCCGTGTGTGCGTGGGTTTCCTCCGGGTGCTCCGGTTTCCTCCCACAGTCCAAAGATGTGTAGGTTAGGTCGATTGGTCATGCTAAATTGCCCTTAGAGTCCAAATTTGCCCTTAGTGTTGGGTCGGGTTACTGGGTTATGGGGACAGGGTGTACATGTGGGCATGGGTAGGGTGCTCTTTCAAAGAGTGGGTGCAGACTCGGTGGGCCGAATGGCCTCCTTCTGCACTGTAAATTCTATGATTCTATGAAATGCGCTTCACGCCCCAGCTCCTGAGTTGATGCAACAACAGCTGCATCTATGCTATGACGGTTCGGGCAACAAATCAAGAGTGTATTGATATATTCCTTCACGCTAATTGTAAAATGCACTTATTTATGAGAGAAACAGAAACATTTCCATAAAAGCAATCCATAATTGATCATAATCTCTCCAAGGACGACTCCAAGCGGTGACTTGTGCATTGACAATGGAAGCAGTTTAATTTACTTGCCTGTTTGCAATACATAACAAATTAAGATGAGAAGAGTTTCTCTCTTCAACTCACACTCCTACCGGAACTCTTTCCCGTTTTGACATCAAATGCCGTGATCTTACCTGTTCTCCCAAAGGGGTTGGTAACACTTGACTCTGCATGTTTTCGAGTTCTGGCCCCAGATTTACGATTATAAAGTCATTAAATTCTTCTGCTTCAGTTAACTTCTGAAATTATTAGCTAACCTATTCCAATGCGATGTGTAGAACCCATCATTGGCAATGCAATATATCGTAAAGATATGGGCAGGATTGTCCGTCCCGCCGCATTAGTTTTCTGCTGAGGCACGGCCCCGTTAGCAGCCGGATTCTCCTTCCCTCCAGCCGGCAAATCCCATTTTCCAATGTCCTTTGACAAAGGGTGATCTGGACTTGAAACGTTAACTCTTCCCCCTCTTTGCAGATGCTGCCAGACCTGCGGAGACTTCCCAGCATTTTCTCTTTTGGTATCACATTTAGGGTGTTAGACTCGGGAGGCTCAATTGTCTACTCACGCTCCTTGGTCATGTGTTCTAAGGAGGAGATGATCTGGCTGATTTCGCAATATAGCTCTTGGTCTGTAGCATTGTAGGTAGACGATGACGAACATATTACCCATGATAGAATGGCGGGGCAGACTCTATGGGCAAAATGGCCTAATTCTGCTCTTCTTTCTTATGAACTTATGAACTTATAACGATGATGCAAATATCTCAGCCAACAACCCTTGGACTGAATGGCTTGCTAGATCATTTCACAGGCCAGTTAAGAGTCAACCGCATTGCTATGGATCTGGAATGAGAAGTAGGCCAGACCAGGTAAGGATGGTAGATTTCCCTGCTGGAAGGGCATTAGTGAACCAGATTTATTTATGACAATCGTTTCTTTAGATTTTTAAACCCAGATGTGTATTCAATTGAAATTACACATCTCTCTTCAATATCAGGCCAATCACAGATTTTTTCTGAATGTTGTTATTTTGGTCAGACTATGTCCTATGTTGAGGCTCAGCTGAGGTTCGCTCTAATAGTTGATGCCACAAACTCGACCTCGCGTATTGCTACCTGAGATCCTTGGGGGTTTGTCATCAATCCAGTAGTTTTAATATATGTCCATGTCCCTGTTACATTTGTTCGTGGCACACTTTTGCTTTTTGCAAACAAACTCACATCATATCTATACTGCACGACTGTAATTAAAGAGGGGAATCAACCATTCCAGGCAATCTGTGATACAGTAACAGGAAATGGTTTGTTGTGGTGAAATCCTTGAAGAACAGATGCGCTCACATATTGTTGTGGTTTAAACGTATGGGACAACTGATATCAATCTTCTGAATTCAAACAAAACTTTTAAAATATGTTTCAAATATCGACAACATAAACGCAGTAGCAGGTGTTAGAATGTATCCAATTGTATTTAGCACTACTGTTCCAATTGGAAAACATGCGGATTTTTTCTTTTTTGCATTCAGGAAACAATTCGTAGCAATTCGCAAAGGCTTCGCCTAACTGGTGAATTCATATATATGGCCAATGGTCTCGGAAACCTCAGCTGCAATGGAGAAAGCATTATGTTTTTTCTAATTATCTTTCTGTCTCCTCAATAAATCCATATATTTTCATTTATTTGTTTACTTAATGTGCACGTTGTTGGCTTGGGCATTTATTGCCTTTCCTACTTCAGCTCAGGCAGGTAGTGCTCAGCAGCCGTCGTGAACCTCTGCAATCCACGCGGTGTCTGTACATGTGCAGTGCTGTTAGGGAGGTAGTTCCAGGAAGTCACAATGAAGGAATGGCGATTATATTTCCATTTCAATATAGTGAGCGGCTTCGAAGGAGATTTCGGAAGAGCTGGTGTTTCGATGTATCTATTGCACTTGCTCTTCTCTGTGGCAACTTGACGACAGCTAATCAGCAAAGAAGATAGGGAACATTTTAACCACTGTTTAACTCCTGCTGGTGTACTGAATCCCTTTCCTTGTCCCAATATTTGATTTTATTTTTAAAAATCTGAATCCAGATAAATCCCCTCATCCTTCCTGCACAAGGAAAGACAAAAAAGAAATTCTGAAGTAAAGTATTTAATTGTATGCACCTTTACCTGTGGTCATTGCATATTGTTTAATTGCCTGTTGCAGATGTCCAATTATTTTTTTAACACCACTTGTGATTTTCGCACATCCTTTGAGAGATTATCATTTTCATATTTGCGATAGGCCGAATGGACGTCTGATCTATCACGATTATATGATTTTGAATTGATGATTTATAATACTGCGTTTACTTTACACCCCTTGATCGGCCGGTCGTGTTGACTTGGTTTGATCGAGAATGATTTGTTGCTGATTGTGCTCTTCGTGTTGCCCATCATTCGTTCCCCTTGTGTGCTTTTGTGTAACGCATACTCATTTGAACTTCTTTCCTCGATAGACATGATCGCCCAGATATGCAACTGTATTGGACAAGTATATTCTGATATCTTTCCTATTAGAGTACATAATTTACAATATTTAAATACATGTTGTTCTTCATACAATTTCCACATTTGTACCACATTTCCAAGCGCTGGGTTAAACCCTGTTTATATGCCTACATTCTCCGTTCTTGAAAAAAAGAGAAACTCCGACATCTGAGAAGCATTTGACACAGAGACGCAGGATACCTTCGTCGCAGGATCTATCTGACAGAAAGTGTGGTGCCAGCCCTGGTTCCTAAGTTTGCCTCGGAAACCTATGTATTGAAATGCCGAGAGACCCGATGAGCCACAATGTGTCCGATTTAATGAAGGCCGAGTGCAGGGCAGAATGAGATCATTCTGCGTGTACCAAAGACACTGGAAAAGACAATACCGGTACAGGGCATTTATGTTAATGTGCTCCCAGCAGGCCAGTTTCCCGTGGAATTGCACTAAATATGGCGTGAGAGCCCTTCCCACCAGAATCCTGTCGAATCCCGAGCTGACCCTTGGAATAGAAAAAGGGGGAAGCATGGTGGTGCAGTGGTAGCACTGCAGTCTCAGGGCGCCGAGGTCCCAGGTTCAATCCTGGCTCTGGGTCACTGTCCGTGTGGAGTTTGCACATTGAAATGAATGAAATGAAAATTGCTGAAGTAGGCTTCAAATGAAGTTACTGTGAAAAGCCCCTAGTCGCCACATTCCTGCGCCTGATCGGGGAGGCTGGTACGGGAATTGAACCGTGCTGCTGGCCTGCCTTGGTCTGCTTTCAAAGCCAGCGATTTAGCCCTGTGCTAAACCAGCCCCATTCTCCCGTGTTTGCGTGGATTTCGCCCCCACGACCCAAAGATGTGCAGAGTTGCTGGATTGAACACGTTAAATTGCCCCTTAATTGGAAAAAAATGAACTGGGTACTCAAAATGTTTTTTTAAAGGAATAGAAAAAGGAACGGAGGAGTTGTTGGAGGCAGGAGGTGGAGTTTTGAGCGCTCGGCAATATCGGCACTCCGCTTGACATATTTGATTTATCAATTAAGTGAGAATGAGGCGTTTTGACCTGAATAATACATTTAGAACGCCATACTCCGTCTGGTGTGGTGATAGAGCTGGAGAAGGCTCTTTTATTCTTAACTTCAGGTGTTTACATAGCGGGAAGGAAGTTTGGTGGCCCTTTAGTGAACTCGCTTTGCATATCATGGGGATATCATCCAACTTACCGTCTCCTCTCTTCAATTCACTTCGTCAGCAGCCCCACAATTGCCCCTGTCCCTAAGACACTGAAACCCTCCCTGCTCATGACCCTCGGCGTACCTGTTCCCGGGACCTTAGCCTTGTTTTCCTTTCTTCGACTATATTCCTGAAAGTTTCCACCGAGAAATTCACAGCGCTGCCCAGACTAATGGACACGCCGGTCAATTGCACTGACTGCCAGCTCCAAAGTATCATTCGTTTCGGGTTAATGACACCCTTGGCACTTTGTTGTTGTGGGGCTACTCAGTGAGGGGTCAATCGTGCTCATGCACCGAGGCTTCTGGGTGCGGAGACGTCAGCCAACCCTCCCCCCCTAACAAAAGTGTATTATCACGCCACCGTTTCTTCCTCACACATTACGATAACGAAGACTTGCTCAAGAATGTCGGCATTAAATAAACGGTGTAAGGAGAGTTTGACCGACTCTGTGGGGCAGAGAGATTACTTAGAATGGAGCAAACAAACGTGTTATGCATGATATACAGAGGGAGGAAAGAAAACGTCTCAATCTTTGCCAAATCCTTAAACCCTGGCGAGAGCAGACCGTCCACGCTGGCAATGAATCACAACGAGAGCTGTAGAAAATGCGTACCCAATTTATTGAACAAAATACATTGAAGAATGGGTTTTGCAACCCATCAATGAGTAGAATAAAAGAATAGTGAGTAGTGCAGAAGGAGGCCATTCGGCCTATCGAGTCGGCACCGGCCCTTACAAAGAGCGCCCTACTCAAGCCCACGTAGCTACTCTATCCACGTAACCCAGTAACCCCCACTTAACCTTTTTTCAATTTCGCATGGCCAATCCACCTAACCCGCACATCTTTGGACTGTGGGAGAAAACCGGAGCACCCGGAGGAAACACACGCAGACACGGGGAGAACGTGCAGACTCCGCACAGACTGTGACCCAGGGGGAATCGAACCTGGGACCCTGGAGCTGTGAAGCATCTGTGCTCACCGCTATGCGACCGTGCTGCACATCAACAGCTAACAAATTGCAACGCACCAGTTTTCGATACGTTTTTAGGAAATAATGATCGTACCATTCACATCAAAAGGAAACGTGTGCCTTTGATTTGCAAATCATTGCAAACAAACATATTTACAATGTTAAGAAGAGAGAGTTTGCTCAAAAGAACTGCGTAAATTGTAAATTGACTGTTGTAGATCAAAACTGGCAGACACTTGAGGAGATCGTTTCAGAATAGATGAATTCTAAATGAATTCTAGATGGAGAATCACTCAAGGATGGATTCCGCATCCGTGGCTAATCATTTAAATGAAGGGTAGCGTCAGTCTGAAAGGCGATGAGCTGAATTCTGCGAAGGTTACTGCCATGGCAGGAGTTTGGAAGAGATTAAGAAACCTGCAAGAGATTACTAAATAGCTGAAAGAAGGGGTAGCAGTTAATTAGATAACACGAGCTATATGTATACAAAACAGAAAATGAAAGCTATTGCAGGTATATCTGTAAAGTCCCCATTGTCCCAGACGACCGTCGTCTGCTTTCCTCTTTGATGGAGAGCTGACTGCTGGTGATTTGACCTGAGGATCATCACACCAAAGGCGAGGTGCAAAGTTGAGAAGGTGTCCTTTTCTTAATAACCTCAGCCTGTTCTGGAATTGAACTCACGGATGCAATTTTGCTAATCTGACCCCCAAACGCCCTGTGCCTTATCTTCGAGATACAAAGAAAGGAAAAGAATAGCTACACATCTTTCGACATTGAACCTGGGGAACGTGATGAAATCCTATTTATCGTTGTTTCTCTTTTATGCAAGTCAACAACTATGCGCAGTGATAATATGGTAATTCAAGATGGTTGCATTTAAAGCAACAAATATCCCAATTGATACATTGAGTGCTGCTTTGGGTGGCACACTAAACCGTTTTGAAAAGATCGCTACGTTGAGTTCAGGGGTCAGTGAACAGCCGATAGTCAAAGAGTTTGTCAGGGGCACTGGACGAATACCGTAGCTGGCAGGAAGTGTTATTGTTACACCTGAAAATCTGGACGATCAGAGATGCCTTCATGACATCTGTTAGCTCCTCTGGCCATTGGGACTTCGGGAAGCTTCCAGGCCCATCTCGGCTCACTGGATTCGAAAGGATGGTGCCTGTTTGAGAGCTGTAAACTGTCCAATGGAAAAGCCTTTAAGCAGCTGTTGTTTGACAGTGAATAGGCCGTTGGAGCCAATGAATGCAGGTGAGCGATGGGGTTCAGCTCAAACTTTGGGAGAACTGAACATGTGTTTCAGATTAGCTGCTGGATTATTGCGTCTTGAAACCAGTGGGAAGCAGTCTCAGAACAGGCTGAGATACCAGGGGAGGAACACTGGTTAAAACAGTCAGAGATGGAACAATTTTTGACACAAAATAGAGGCCGAATCCTCGGACGAGAAGACGTAAAATGCGTTGTGAGGAAGCTTGTTTTTAGAATAATTCTAACTGACTGACGTCTGCGTAGGCTGTAGAGAAATTTGTTCTCGTTCATGCCGCACACTGTTCGACCGCGGTGTGCCTGTTCGTTTCAAAGTCCTCATATTGATCCTGAATGTGTAATCAGGGTTTTTCTGATTGTTTACTTTCCTGATACTGTATAGTAAAACGGTTTTCTTTTGTTTAAACAGTTAACCGAAATTTCTATCTCATATACATTGAACAGAAATGAATTGGTCCCTAAACAGTTCGGAACCAAATTTGAGGGCCTGGCTTCGGACTGTAACAGAAAGTAAGAAGGGGAAGCAAAGATCTGGCAGTTCAGTCAATTCCATATTTGGAATCATAATCAAACGGACTCGTAACATGAACTCTTTTTTCTCTGAATTTATGATGCCAGACCTGCGGAGTTATTTCCGTATTTTCGGTTATTATTTATATATTTCGCAATAGACCAGTCAAAAGCACATCTCAATAACAGTAAGAATTAACAGGAATAATGGGAAGAACTTGAAAAAGAATAACATCACCAAAGAAGAAGCAATCAGGAATTTATATAATTTAAGGCTCACAATTCTAATGTCCTGCATTCTAGTAGTTTATTGGTCATTGGCTTATATAGTCATTGACTTCAGGAAGCAAAGTACTGTACACACCCCTGTCAATATCACCGGGGCCGAAGTGGAGATTCGCAGATTCGCAGTTTCAGATTCCTAGGGCTCCACATCTCCAAACATCTGTCTTGGTTCACCCACGTCGACGCTACCACCAAGAAAGCACAACAGCGCCTATACTATCGCAGTAAACTAAGGAAATTCGGCATGTCCACATTAACTCTGACCAACTTTTACAGATACACCATAGAAAGCATCCTATCTGCCTGCATGCCCGCCTGGTATGGCAACTGCTCGACCCAAGGCCGCAAGAAACTTCAGAGAGTCGCGAACACAGCCCAGTCTATCACATGAACCTGCTGCCCATCCATTGACTCATCTACCCCTCCCGCTGCCAGGGAAAAGCGGGTAGCATAATCAAAGACCCCTCCGACCCGGCTTACTCACTCTTCCACTTCTTCCATCGGGCAGGAGAAAGAAAAATCTTAGAACACGCATGAACAGACTCAAAAACAGCTCCTAAACGACCCTCTTAGGTGTCTGACCTCATTAACACTACATCGTGTATGCTTCACCCGATGTCGGTGTCTATCTAGTTACATTGTGCAACTTGCGTTGCCCTATTATGTATTTTCTCTTCTTTTATTTTATTTTCATGGACCGAATGAACTGTTGAGCTGCACGCAGAAAAATACGTTTCACTGTACTTCGGTATCAGGTGACAATAAACAAATTCCATACGTAAAATAATTGGCGACCGGAATGACAGGTTCATTGGCTTAGACTTTGACAAATCCTGAATTCTGGGAAACTTACAGCATTTTGGATACACCTCAATGTTGAACATTGATTGAAGAGCAGGGATCTATAAACCAATTTGTCAAACGGAAGTGCTGGAAGCGCCCTTAAAGAGAGGATAGCTGGAGGTACCATATACGATGCCTTACCAATGCCCTGTATAATTGTCGTAAATATCCCTGTTCTTATACTCAAATTCTCTCGCTATGAAGTTCAACATACCACTTGTATACTTTACTGCCTGCTATACCTGCAAACATACTTTCAGTGACTGATGCACGAGGACACCAAGGTCTCGCTAAGTATCCACCTCCCTCAATTTACACCCATTCCAATAATAATCTACCTTCCTACTTTTGGTACCGAAGTATATAAACACACATTTATCCACATTATACTTCATTCGCCATGCATATGCCAACTCAATCACCTTGTCTAAATTCTGCAGAAGTATCTCTGCATCCTCCTTTCAGCTCACCCTCCCAACCAACTTTGTAACGTCTGCAAATCTGGAGAAAGTGCATTTAATGTCCTCATCCAAATCATTAATACATACTGTAAACAGTTTCGGACGAAGCACAGATGCCTGTGATAACCGCACTACTCACTGCCTGTCAATCGGAAACAGACCCATTTATTCCAATGTTTTGGTTCCTACCTGCCAGCCACTTTTTCATCCATCCTAAGGTTTTTTACGCAACCCCATGAGCTTCAACTTTACATAGTAATCTGTTCCGTGAAACTATGTCGAAAATTTCACTCAAGGTGAATCAAATGGCCACAGCCTCCGTTCCAGATTTTGACACATTTTGCTCTCTTGGACCAATTGTCAGGGCCTCAGTTCAAATACACGTTGTTCATTTTAGAGCTATTAAGAAGGCATTCAACTGAGGGAAGACATCGCTGAATAGGTCCATGAAATGTGAAGGCTTCTACAAAGATCCTCTTGTCATTGGAACTTGAATAGGGTAAACCTAGTGCCCAAATCTGGTCACACAATCAGGTTAGATAAATGTTGCCGTTTGATAAACAGAAACTTGGAGAATATTAAGCTGCTAATGGTGAATCTGTGTACAGGTGTGCTTATAGTCTCACAATAAAACAGAAAGCGAGTGCAGCTGAACACGTGGCTTCAGGGCTGGTGCAGGAGGGAAGGCTTCAGATGTGTGGATCAGTGGGATATCTTCTGGGGAAGGTGGAACCTGTACATGAAGGACGGATTGCACCTAAACTGGTGGGGCACCAATATCCTGGGTGTGAAGTTTGCTAGAGCTCATCGGGAGGCTTTAAACTACTTTGGCCGGGGGATGGGAACCAGAGCTATGGATCAGAGGATAGGGTAGCTGTTGAACAGGCAGAAATAGTATGCAGCAAGTCTGTGAGCAATGACAGTCAGTTGATAGGGCAAAGTTGCACTCAGTGAAATGGGTTAAAGTGTGTCTGTTTCAATGCAAGGTGTGTCAGGAATAAGGGAGATGAACATAGAGCATGGATCAGTACTTGGAACTACCATGTTGTGGCAATTATGGAGACATGGATTTCACAGGGGCAGGAATGGTTGTTAGATGTTCCAGGGTTTAGATATTTTCAGAAGAATAGGGAGGGAGGTAAAAGAGGAGGGGGTGTGGCAATGTTAATTAGAGAGCGCACCATAGCTGCAGAAAAGAAGGGAGGTGAGGAGGGTTTGTCTACTGAGTCAGTATGGGTGGAAGTCAGAAACAAGAAAGGAGCAGGAAGGATTCATGACTCAATATGTAGATAGGCCGACTAGGGGGAGGCCATATTGGACTTGGCGCTCGGCAACGAACCAGGTCAGGTGTCAGATGTCTCGGTGGGAGAGCATGTCGGTGACAGTGACCACAATTCCGTGACCTTTACCATAGACATGGAGAGGGATAGGAAAACACAGTATGGGAAGGTACTTAATTGGAAGAGGGGAAAGTATACTGCTATTAGACAGGAGCTGAGGAGCAAGAATTGGGAACAATTGTTCTTGAGGAAATGCACAACAATAATGTGAGGATTGTTTAAGGAGCACTTGCTGCGAGTGCTGAATTGTTTGGTCCCACTGAGGCGAGGAAGGAATGGTAAGGTGAAGGAGCCTCTGATGACAACAGAAGTGGAGCTTCTGGTCAAGAGGAAGAAGGGAGCTTACGTAAGGTTGAAGAAGCAAGGATCTGACTCGGCTCGAGAAGGTTACAAGGTAGTCAGGAAGGAACTCAAAAATGGACTGAGGAGAGCTAGAAGTGGTCATGAAAAAGCCCTGGCGGGAAGGATTAGGGAAAACCCAAAGGCGTTCTACAGTTATGTGAGAAATAAGAGGATGATCAGCGTGAGAGTCGGGCCCATCAGGGATAGTGGAGAGAACTTGTGCCTAGAGTCTGAAGAGGCCCAAAATGAATACTTTGCTTCAGTATTCATTGGCGAGAGGGACCTTGTTGCTCATGAGAACAGTGTGAACCAGGTTAATAGACTCGAACAGGTTGACATAAAGAAGGAGGATGTGCTGGAACCTTTGAAAAGCATCAGGACAGGTAAGTCTCCTGGGCCTGATGGGATATACCCAAGGTTACTCCGGGAAGTGAGGGAGGAGATTACTGCGCCGTTGGCGATGATCTTTGTGTCCTCACTCTCCACTGAAGTAGTACCGGATGATTGGAGGGAGGCGAATGTTGTTCCCCTATTCAAGAAAGGGAAAAGGGGAATCCCTGGAAAGGACAGACCAATCAATCTTACGTCTGTGGTGAGCAAAATTCTGGAAAGGTTTCTGAGAGATAGGATTCATGATTATTTAGAAAAACATAGTTTGATTAAAGATAGCCAGCATGGCTTTGTGAGGGGCAGGTCATGCCTCACAAGCCTCATTGAATTCTTTGAGGGTGTGACGAGACACATTGATGATGGTCGGGCAGTTAATGTGGTGCATATGGATTTCAGTAAGGCATTTGCTAAGGTTCCCGATGGTAAGCTCATTCAGAAAGTTAGGGGGCATGGGATACAGGGAAGGTTGACTGTCTGGATACAGAATTGGCTGTCCGAAAGAAGACAGCGATTGGTAGTGGATGGAAAGTATTCCGCCTTGAGGTCGGTGACCAGTGGTGTCCCACAGGGATCTGTTCTGGGACCTCTGCTCTTTGTACTTTTTTATAAATGACTTGGATGAGGAAGTGGAAGGGTGGGTTAGTAAGTTTGCAGATGACACGAAGGTTGGTGGAGTTGTAGATAGTGTTGATGGTTGTTTCAGGTTACAACAGGACATTGACAGGATGCAGAGCTGGGCTGAGAAGTGGCAGATGGAGTTCAACCTTGATAGATGTGAATTGATTCATTTTGGAAGATCGAATTTGAATGCTGAATATAGGGTTAAAGGCAGAATTCTTGGAAGTGTCGAGGAACAGAGGGATCTTGGGGGGCCACGTACATTGATCCCTCAAAGTTGCCACCCAGGTTGGTAGGGTTGTTAAGAAGGCGTATGGTGTGTTTGCTTTCATTAACAGGGGGATTGCGTTTATGAGCCGTGATGTTTTGCTGCAGTTTTATGAAACTCTAGTTAGACCACATTTGGAGTATTGTGCCCAGATCTGGTCGCCTCGTTATAGGAAGGATGTGGATGCTGAGGAGAGGGTACCGAGGAGACCTACCAGGATGATGTCTGGACTGGAGGGCATGTCTTATGAAGAAAGGTTGAGGGAGTTCGGGCTTTTCTCACTGGAGCGAAGAAGGCACAGAGGTGACTTGATAGAGGTGTACAAGATGATGAGAGGCATGGATAGAGTGGATAGCCAGAGACTTTTCCCCAGGGTGGAAATGGCTGTCACGAAGGGAGATAAGTTTAAGGTAATTGGCGGAAGGTATAGGGGAGATGTCAGAGGTAGGTTCTTTACACAGAGAGTGGTAGGTGTGTGAAATGCACTGCCAGCAGAGGTGGTGGAGTCAGATTCATTTGGGACATTTAAGCGACTCTTAGACATGCACATTGACAGCAGTAAATTGATGGGGTGTAGGTTAGGTTGATCTTAGATTAGGATAAATGATCGGCACAACATCGTGGGCTGAAGGGCTTGTACTGTGCTGTACTGTTCTGTTCTATGTTCTAATAAATTGTGTATTTCCTGGCTACTGTGCAAATTGCACACGGAAAGTTCCTGCTTTGTGCCTGATAAGGGTCAAATATTTTATTTAATACATCGGTTATCTAGTGTACTTAATGCATTTCTGCCACTTTTCGGCTCCTGAATTTTTTTCAGGCATTTGTTTAAGATTATATCATGGGAGACCGTTTTCGTTAAAACGTTTGCATCCAGTCGAGAGACTATATTTTGCTGATCATAGGGGGACGAATTTATTTGACCCTCATTTATTTAGGACATATCTAAGTAGGCGGATATTCAAGTCCTATGCATTCACAATATTTAAAACTTGCGGAGACATCAGCAATGTACTGAGATATTATTCTACGTTTTAGTAAACTAGAATATCGTTATGTGCAACAGACACTCTCTCTTTCGCACACGGACAAATTCAAACTCGCATGTATACACACCCACTAACGGAAACATGCACACACACAAACATACGCACATACACTACCACAAGTACACAAGCACACACACGGTACTGTACGCACATGCAGCTATTTCTTATGTATCACTGTGAGGCACAAGTGTTTACTGAAGGTGCACGTGCGACAATTTTGACTCCGCTTTGAGAGTATACAATGCAAGATATATTCTGTACTTCTAAAGGTTATGTTTTCACGTTGGTGCAGGCTGGAAAACATGAATTGTTTTTTTTAATAGAGTGCGATTGCTCTCGATGGGAGGAGCATTCTGGACAAGAGGAGCATTTTGCACATTCCAAATTTTCCACAAGGGCACTGGTGGTCCAACTCCTCATTGGGAAACAGCAAATAATATTTAGCTGGACAGTTGTTCCACGTGTTGAATCGTCAGGGGGATAGAAAAACACTTCACACGACTGCAATGTTACACAGTCAGGTCTCGCTCTTTGACAAGCATGCACTTTACATGATGGCTCTTATGGAGTTTTAAAGAACAACTCTATGTGTATGAATGCAAAGACCAGAAAATTAAAGGCCAGTGAGCTTAACTTCGGTAGTAGGGAAGATGCTGGAATCTATCATCAAGGAAGAAATAGCGAGGCATCTGGATGGAAATTGTCCCATTGGGCAGACGCAGCATGGGTTCATGAAGGGCAGGTCATGCCTAACTAATTTCGTGGAATTTTTTGAGGACATTAACAGTGCGGTAGATAACGGGGAGCCAATGGATGTGGTATATCTGGATTTCCAGAAAGCCTTTGACAAGGTGCCACACAAAAGGTTGCTGCATCAGATAAAGATGCATGGCATTAAGGGGAAAGTATTAGCATGGACAGAGGATTGGTTAATTAATAGAAAGCAAAGAGTGGGGATTAATGGGTGTTTCTCTGGTTGGCAATCAGTAGCTAGTGGTGTCCCTCAGGGATCAGTGTTGGGCCCACAACTGTTCACAATTTACATAGATGATTTGGAGTTCGGGACCAAGGGCAATGTGTCCAAGTTTGCAGATGACACGAAGATAAGTGGTAAAGCAAAAAGTGCAGAGGATACTGGAGGTCTGCAGAGGGATTTGGATAGGCTAAGTGAATGGGCTAGGGTCTGGCAGATGGAATACAATGTTGACAAATGTGAGATTATCCATTTTGGTAGGAATAACAGCAAAAGGGATTATTATTTAAATGATAAAATATTAAGACATGCTGCTGTGCAGAGAGACCTGGGTGTGCTAGTGCATGAGTCGCAAAAAGATGGTTTACAGGTGCAACAGGTGAATAAGAAGGCAAATGGAATTTTGTCCTTCATTGTTAGAGGGATGGAGTTTAAGACTAGGGAGGTTTTGCTGCAATTGTATAAGGTGTTAGTGAGGCCACACCTGGAGTATTGTGTTCAGTTTTGGTCTCCTAACTTGAGAAAGGACGTACTGGCACTGGAGGGTGTGCAGAGGAGATTCACCAGGTTAATCCCAGAGCTGAAGGGGTTGGATTACGAGGAGAGGTTGAATAGGCTGGGACTGTACTCGTTGGAATTTAGAAGGATGAAGGGGGATCTTATAGAAACATATAAGATTATGAAGGGAATAGATAGGATAGGTGCGGGCAGGTTGTTTCCACTGGCAGGTGAAAGCAGAACTAGGGGGCATAGCCTCAAAATAAGGGGAAGTAGATTTAGGACTGAGTTTAGGAGAAACTTCTTCACCCAAAGGGTTGTGAATCTATGGAATTCCTTGCCCAGTGAAGCAGTAGAGGCTCCTTCATTAAATGTTTTCCAGATAAAGATAGATAGTTTTTTGAAGAATAAAGGGATTAAGGGTTATGGTGTTCGGGCCGGAAAGCGGAGCTGAGTCCACAAAAGATCAGCCATGATCTCATTGAATGGTGGAGCAGGCTCGAGGGGCCAGATGGCCTACTCCTGCTCCTAGTTCTTATGTTCTTATGTAAAACTAATACCAAAATGAGTTTAATGGTAATTATGCAGTCCAATCTCTGCACCCTGCTTTGATGGAATATAGAGCATCATGAGACTGAGGGTCTGAAACTCTAAGGCTACACCTATGCGTTCAAAAACGGAGTTCCTCTCGGTATCCCGCCTGAATCGAAACGTAAATACATAGATACATAGAAGATAGGAGCAGAAGGAGGACTTTTGGATCTTCGGGCCTGCTCCGCTATTCAACACGATTATGGCTGATCATCCAACTAAATAGCCTAATCCTGCTTTTGCCCCATAGCCTTTGATTACATTCCCCCAAGTGCTATATCCAGCTGCCTCTTGAATATATTCAAAGTTTTAGCAACAATTACTTCCTGTGATAATGAATTCCACAGGCTCACCACTATTTGTGTGAATAAATGCCTCCTTATCTCTGTCCGAAACGGTTTACCCTGAATCCTCAGGCTGTGACCCCTGGTTCTGGACACACCCATCATTGGTAACATCTTTCCTGCATCTACCCTGCCTAGTCCTGGTAGAATTTTATAAGTCTCTATGAGATCCCCCTTCATTCTTCTGAACTCCAGCGATAACAATCCCAAACTAGTCCATCTCATCTTATGACAGTCCCGCCAACCCTGGAATCAGTCTGGTAAACCGTTGTTGCACTCCCTCGAGAGCAAGAACATTCTTCCTCAGAGAAGGAGACCAAAACTGCACACAATATTCCAAGTGTGGCCTCACCAAGGCCCTGTATAATTGGAGCTAAACATCCCTACTGCTATACTCAAAACCTCGTGCAATGAACGCCAAAATACCATTAGCCGTCTTTACTTCCTGCTGTATGCTTACCTTCAGGGAATGGCGCACAACACACGGCTGCACAGTCCCCTCTCCAATTTACAACCATTCAGGTAGTTAGCTGCCTTCCCGTTTTTGCTTCCAAAATGAATAACACTTATCCAAATTATACTGCATCTGTCATTGATTTGCCCACTCGCCAACCTGTCCAGATCTTGCTGTAGGACCCCTGCATCCTCGTCACAATTCACCCTCCCACCTAATTTTGTATCATCTGCCAACTTTGAAATGTTACCACATCCAAATCATTAACATATATTGTGAATAGCTGGTGTCCCAGCACCGATCCCTGTGGTACCCCACTAGTTACTGCCAATTTGAAAAGGACCCATGAATCCCGACTCTTTGTTTTGTTGCTAATTGTGTTTCTCTTAATTTGGCTCTGAAGATGGCGTCCAATATGGTCGCCTTCCTTAATACTAATTATGTTCGCTCTAGAGTCGCCAGGTATCTTTCGATACCGCCACAATGTTCAAAACCGAATACTGATCAAAGACTCGATACATCAGTTAGTAAGTTCAAACTCAATGCTCATTTATTTACACACACAGTATGCATAAAACAGTACAAACTAAACTATCACTACTGCTAAAAGGCTATACTTAGCTTCGGGCGCCCACTCAATCAGAGGAGCAATGGCCGTTGTTCGGTTCTGAGGCTGCTGGAGTCGAGTTGGTCCAGAATAACAGCTAGGAGCGTCTGTCTCGTAGCATGCATTGACTTTGGACTTACTTGTTCTGATGTTGCTGTTGGGCAGATCTCTCCTTGGTGAGAGCCGGGGCCGCAAGAGAGCGATTCTCTCTTGGGAGATTCTTCTTATCCCCCTAAGGGGCTTCACACGCTTTTGGGCGGGCCTTGAACTTGGCCCCAATTAATTGGGCCGTTTCCCAATCGTTCTCGTCGATTTCTTCCAATAGAGGGGTGGGTGCCCGGATTGCTGGGCGTGTCCTAGGTGGCCGTTGGTCTGCTTTTTTCTGGTCTCCTCT